>NC_143484.1:27846418-28050831 GCF_027475165.1 Benincasa hispida | reverse complement strand
TTTTGATAAGATGAGATTTTTGTACATCCAAATACAGATTGTACGATGAAGACAGGTGAAAGTTGGTATGGGACGTGTGCCAGTGCTGTTCCACCCTGCCTACTAAGCCAATATCCCAATGGGTAACAACCGCCACAAGCTTTATACCTCGGGTTTAGTATCTAAATATTCGTCGACGTGTCGATATCTATACCAATATTTATTCTTTTCAAAATATCACGTTAAAATATTGTGAAGATAGCAATTTAATTTCTCATCTGAAAACATAAATTTAAAAACAAGAGATTCAATTAAACAGAAGTCCATTTCATATTTTCAGATATGCTTTTGGTAATAGATTCAAAAACATGATTCTAATTTAAACATAAACATGTTAGGTACTAATTTATAAATTATAAACTAATTGTAGTTACTTACTCGATATTAGATGATAATAAACTATTATTAATTTATTTATGGACATGTTTTACGCTAAAAAAATTGTATAATTTTTTATATATTATATAATTTACAATGCGTTAGATACTACATATTTTAACTTTTGAAAAAATGAATTGAGTTTATACATGACATATTGTATTTCTAGAATTTTTTTATTTTTATCTATTATAATTCTGTACTTTAAAATTTAAAATTTAAAATCTGGATACAATGAAGATATAAAAATGTTGTTATCAAAATTTGTACTGTTTGGATCACATAATTCGAAAAAAAAAATAGAAATAGAAGTTAGGTTGTCTGCAAAACACATATTTGCTAAATTCAGTGAAGATGAAAACATAAAATATAATCTAAATTGTCAATAAAACAGGCTCTCTCAAAGGTTGTGTTAATTTAAACCATAAAAATTTGTAAATGTATTAATTTACACCTTATTTAGATTTCATCCGAATAATAGAGTATGAGAGTTATTACCACTAATTTCAATTAAACTTTTAAATCATTGTAAGTGAATCAATTCAGACAACTTATTAAGATTATCTTTGAAAATCATCACTATAACAATTCTTATAAATGTGTAGAGTTCTTCAAAAATTGGATTAATAAATTGGACCATTAGAATTGGTGCATAAAAGATTTTCAAAGGTAGTCCCAATGGAAAGTCCAAATTGATTTGCTTATGAAAATTTATAGATTTAACTAATAAAATTATAAGTTTTACACGACGTTTATCCAAACAAAACATAATTATTGATTCCATTTTAAAAGATTCAAGATTTAAATTGATACAATTTATTAGTTTTAAATTTTAATTGATACAACATCAAAATTTAGAAGTATAAATTGATATATTTTCATATGATAATTTGAACTTAGAATACTTCACGCTTGAACCCAAATTTGTGTTGATGAAATTATCGATGTTGATGTTAAGAATTAATTAATTGGTCTCATTAGTTTCTCAGAGAATGTCTCACAAGATGCTTATCCAAGAGTTTTAACCTTTCCTTATCTGGAAAATTATCTAGAGTTTTTTCTTCTTTCGATTCTTTCATTTTTATGCTCTGCAGATTTCGAATGGGGATATTCTCCTATTGTTCGTTGTGCATTCTTAGCTCTTAAGAGCAAGTTGTGTTCTTTTTAGGATTGACCGTTTTGAAGAATATTAGAGTTGTTGTCTTGTGTGGGTGCCGAAAACACAAGTGTGTCAATCTATGTGAAGCTTCTACCATTGTCGATCTTGAGTATTTCTCTAGATCTTATTAATTCGTTCTACTATATTTTGAGAAGAGATTCTCATACTTAGGGGAAATCTAAGTTTTTCCAAGTGAAGCGATCTTCATTTGAAGAGGCAATGATAGAAGCTCGAGTTTAGAGGGAGTCTCACCGGGGAGCTTAAGTGATCATTCACTAATATTCTCATATTTAGGGGGAGCCTAAGTATGTTGAAGGTGAGGGGATCTCAAACTTACAGGGATCCTAAGTTTCATGGAGTCTTACATTTAAGGGAGCTTAAGTCATCAAATGCTAAGTTGAATTATTCGAGTGTCACTATAGTTATAGTTTATTTACAGATAAGTACATTGTTGTAATTCCTTGATTTTGTATTAGTGAAAATATCTTTCCACGAGCACACTACCCTCCAGATGTAGGTGGTACTACACCAAACTGGGTTACCAAACTCTATGTTCTGTTCTGGTTTTTAGTTTTCTACATTTATCTTTAATGTTGCTGGAATTGCTGTAACATCGTGGGTAATAGGTTCTGTTGTGTGGTAGTTAACTTAAATTTCAATACCAGTATAGTAAAAAGAAAAAGATACGCCAAGACGAACATAGCTCAATTGGCATCCGAGTCTACAAATAACCACGAGAAAAAAAAAAAGAAAAAAAAAAGGGAGACCGCGAGATCCAATTAAAAGATAAGAGTAGAAAAAAATGAATAACTCCACTGATATAAAAAAATGTACTCTTGACCAACAAGACAAGATTAGAAGAGTACAAGCCAATAATTTAAAAGTTATGAGATGATATCTTTAATCTCGATAGAAGAGTACAAGTCAATTAGCCTATGGTAATTTGTCTAAATAGTTTAAAAGTCGATGAGATGACATCTCTAATCTTAATAGAAGAGTAAAATGCAATTAGTTTATAGTAATTTTCCTAAATAGTTTAAAAGTTGATTTCATGACATCTCTAACCTCAATAGAAAATTACGTGTCAATTAGTCTAATAATTTTTCTAAATAGTTTAAAAGTCGATGAGATGACATCTATCATCTCAATAAAAGTGTACAAGTCAATTAATCTACAGTAATTTGTTTAAACAATTCAAAATGAGATGACACCAAGATGCTTAATTTGGGTAACTTAAATAATTCATTAAAATACAATTTAGTCTTGACTTTCGATAGACTTAAAACTAATCTTATACTCCTTAAATTTTGAAATTTATATTTATTTGGTCCCTAAATTTTAAAAAGTATCGAATAGGCTGTCTTTGACCTTTAAATTTTGTGCCCAATAACTAATAATCCTTGAACTTTTAGAAGTGGCTAATAAATTCTTAAACTTTTATTTTTGAATTTGTTTTTAATTGATCCTTGTCCTCATTTTTAAAAATTTATAAACTTACTTGACACACCAAAAAGAAAGTTTATGGTATCTTTTAAGTATAAAATTTAAATTTATATCAATTAGATCAATTAATTTTTAAAAAGATCAAATATATCAAATACATATCTAGATACGTAATTGAAAGTTCAAAAATCTATTATACACATTTTAAAATTTTATCAACCTATTAGAAAGAAAAAAAAATTTTAAAAACCTAATAAACCCTCTTTTAAATTAAAAAACCAAGTATATACATGCAAAGAACTTTAAAGACACTTGTAATTTAATAAAAAGGAGAAAAAAAATCCAAACTAACGACCGTACTCGTTTTAAAAATTTATTTAGAATGGACTAAAATGAAGTAAGCTTTTTAAGTACATAAATTAAAATAATATTTTAATCTAAAATTTTATTAAATTTTAAATTTAGTTTTATTAACAATAAAATATGGGCTAGAAATTAATTCAAATTTATGACCGATGGTTGATATATCATAAATAAAAAGAGTCAACATCAATATTAAAGATTAATTGATATTTTTTTATCAATACACTTAAAACATAATGTTTAAATAATGTTTATGAATTTATTGATATCGATATTCTTGTAGAGTTGAAATTCTAATATCAATACTGATATCAATATTTTAATCTTTATTTATGATATTTTTTCTAATAGTTATCAACCATCAATTCTTAAAAATAATTAGTGTCTTTATTAATTTAAGAAAATTAGTATTTTTATCTAATTGAATTATATTCCAATTAGCTCAAATCTTTGATATTTAAAAGTTGTATTCTTATTCACAAAAATTATAGATTAGATTTATACTTTTTTTTTTTTTAATATAATAGAAAGATTAGAACTACAGATTTTTTTATGGTTAACCAATTCAATCCGTTGAGGATTAAATTTATTTATAAAATCGAGTCCTTCAAATTTATAATTGATTTTTTTATTATTTAAATGAATACACATTTTATTATAGTGATATGTTCTCCAACTACCCACGGTTTTGAATTAAATGCGACCGCTGACCGCTGCCCGTCCTTCTCTCGCAGAAACGTGGTACTGTCACGTGAAAAACAAAACATTGGGTTTTTAAGCGATAAGATGAAAGTTGGAAAATATGAATCAATTAAATTAATGTCAAAGTCAAAACTATTATTTTCTCAATTTTATTTATTTTACTTTTCTAAATTTTATTTTAAATTTAGTTCACTGTTCTTCGAGCTATTATTTTACTAAATTTAATTTTGGTGTGAATTTGAAGTGCAATAACATGAATGTCAATAAAATATAATATTAAAATAAATAAATATAATATAAATATATGGAATAAATAAATCTTAAAACAAATAAATATTAAAATAAATTAAACATAATATATATAAACTTATAAAATAAAATAAGTAACAAATTATGGATTTCTCTACTTTTTCCTAATTTTTTGGAATTTGTCCAATGTGTGTCCTTCAAAATTCACTGAATGCTTATAGACAATTTAGCAAGTAGGAAGTGGATTATATGGACACTATAACCAGTATTTACAAGACACATGGACAACACTTTGTAAAAATGGAGACATGATACATGGTCAATAGATATTAAGCATGAACATCTAATGAGCATTTATTTTTTTTATAATATTTATAATAAAATTACAAATTTTAAGTTGTAGTTTGACCTATTTCAATTTGATTCATATTATTTTAAAAAGTTTAATATAGTCTCTATGGTACTTTGGAATCAATTTTTGTTTAGTCAACCATCTATCTATTATATTAAAAAAGGATTAAGATGAGAGAATTTTTTACTTTCCTCTTTATCCTTAAAACTTTAAATAATGTTCATTTTATCCTATAGTCATACATCTTCATTATAGGTACCTAATAGCCATTCATGCATCAAAATTGCAATAGAAACAATGGAAGAAAGAAGATTATAGGAAATTTCAAAGAATAACAAAGATGGAGAGAAATTCAAGCAAGGAGGAAACAAGAATTAATTGTCTACAATTAGGGTGATAATTATATTATTCTTAGAATCTAACAAAGGAATAATCTATCTTATTACTTGTGTTAATAAACTCATACTCAACTTAAAAAATGTAAGCAATTCATAGTTAAACATTTATCTTTATTATTATTATTTTTTTCGGTGTAATGTCTTACTTCATTTTATCTCATCAATTACTTTCAAACTTCATATCCAATATTTATATTTTATAATCAATGATATTTATATCTGTTCAATCATTTATATTTGCCTTATAAAATTATATTTCAAATATTTTAAATTGCATCTAACACACTTTATATTCATTATAGGGTTGTTTCCAAATATAGAAAAACGAGACAACTTATTTATAGATATAATAAAATGTCACTGTCTGTCAATGATAGATAGTAACATGTTGCTATATTTGAAAATTTTTCTAACAGTTTTTCCATTTAAAATAATTACCTTTAATTTTGTTGGAAATGTGACCAAAGTCCTACATTGGTTAGATAAGAAAAGGATCATGGGTACATATGTGAGGGTGACTATCTTCATTGGTATGATGCCTTTTGGAGTGAAACAAAAAACAAAGCCATGAGGGTTTGTGCCTAAAGTGGACAATATCATATCATTGTGGAGATAGTTTGAGGGTAGTTATCCCTATCAAGTGGTATCAGAGCCATGCTCTTGAATTAACCATGCTCGGTAGAATCCTTGGTGCCGAACAAAGATGTATAGTGGAGCCTTGGAAGTAGTCATGGTGTGATCGTGGTTGAACTCTATTGGATAGGTGGTATGTTCGGGTGAAAAGGAGTTAGCCTAGATATGAGTTAAACGGATAGATGACTGTTCGAGGGGAGGCTCGATGGTCCTTTGTTCGAGGGAGGATTGTTGGGAATGTACTAAAAACAAAACCATGGGGGTTTATGACCAAAGTGGACAATATCATACCATTGTGGAGATAGTTTGAGAGTAGTTGTCCCTATCATATTTTAACCAAAAAAATTATGTGTTATTTTAGTCATCATCTCTTTCATTAATTTTAAATTTTGTATCAAACCTCTACTATTTAAATTATATTAAAAGTATATCTATTTTATAATTTATGTTCTAAAGACTTTTGATCATGTACATCGCACGTGTCCTCTAACTAGTAGTTTCAAAAGAATATAAAGAAACTTAATCAAACTTTGTATTTAAAAGAATTTGTAGAAGGAATAAGAGGAAAAAAGATACCTTAAACAAAGGTGCTAACAAAGTAGAGTGGAATTATAGGTAGGCTAAAAAAAATTCATTTGAGTTATTCAATTCTAACTATTTTTTTTAGTGCAATAAGGGTAGTTAGATTTGTACCATAGATCGCCAATAGCATATTTATATGTAAGTTGATCTACGACATTCAAATCTAACTATTACTCGATAATATTACTTTTTTTTTAAAAAAATTATTTCCCATATTTTAACCTTGAAGACTTAAGCATATTCAAAATGAGAAGAAACCACAATTTATTTTAGAATAAAGTATATAAATTTTAATTTTACATTGTTGCAATGTGATCGCGATGTAGAATGGTCGACATTTTTTTAAGGGTCTCTTAAAATAAAGAGTTTTGGAGTCGTCAATCAATCATATTTATTAAGAGATTTGATTTGGTGTTGACTATATTTGTTTAAGGATGTTGTGATTGGTGTTCCTTGTGACATTTGTCATTTTGTGCCTTGGTTTGTCCTTCAGAATATCTCTGCAATTATCGTTCCAGATAGTATGTTGTCACTCGAATTGCTAATTCTACATAATATTCTTTTTCTTATTTGAAAAATCCTTGTTGTTTATTCTTTTGATTTTGTTTCCTTTTCTGGAACGTGCATAATTTTTTTAGGGTTATTTCCTCCTTTTTGCTGTGCATATTTAAGAGGAGATGGTTCTCATATTAAGGTTCGTTCTGAAGAATACTATAGCCCTTATTCTTGTCGTTGTGCCTAAAATCACAAGTGTGTCAATCTTGCTATCATGAAGATTGTGATGCTGTCGATTTGAGTGTTTTTCTAGATCTTGTTGAATTGTCTTCTAAACCTTGATAAGGGATTACTAAACTTAAGGGGAGTCTAAGTTCATCAAGTGAAGTAGTCTTCATTTAAAGATGGAAAGATAAAAGTCTTGGTGAGAGGAACTCTCACATTTAAGGGAAGCCTAAGGTTTATTAAAAGGGGATCTCACACTTAGAAGGAGTCTAAAAATAATTGATTATTTTATATATGCAATTATCTATTAAGGAAACATATGTATATGGTAGACATATAGGTGGATCATGTTCAAGTGATAATCTACGTGTGCCTTATCTTGGTGATACTATGGATACGACCCACTTTGTAAATGTTATAAGAGTTGTAAGTATTACAAACGATTTGATCCAAATCATTCATGTGGAGACATGCGAGTAGGGGTATCCTATATAAAAAGTTTGTATAACACTGAACTACGAAATGATTAATCTTTCTTTATAACATTGTTGATTGAAGAGATTAATATTTCATAAGATGATCATAGGTAACTCGACTTCAATCCTGAGTAAGTTATGAACTCCTGTTTATGAAGATAGTCCTTTGATTTTCATGGGTAAAAGTGGCTAGTTTTATGGACTCAATATGCCTACCATTTTGGAACTTTTTTCGAGTAGGGAGCTAGGAACATAGCTCCACAAGATGAAATTCAATCATTTCCGTCTTTAGAGATAAGTAGATAAATTGCTCCCTTAAAGGCTGATTTTGGGTCTTGAACAATGAGACCTCACTCTTTCACTGCCTCAAGAGGGATTTAGTTTATAGTTGGACTATAACTAATTGTTCATTAGAGGGATCAATGGTACTTAAGAAGTTAGAGGTAATTACTAGGGTAGAACGGTAATTTGATTCAACTGTAATTATGGGCATTTGTGAAGAGTTGACTTACTGTTGATTGGTTATATCCGTAGACACAGAAATATATCTACAGTATGAAGAGTGCAGCTGTGGGTCTTTAGTGGAATGACTTTCACAGTTAATGAATCTCGATTAATTTAATTAAAGAGTTTAATTAATTAATACTGTACCATTGGAGCTTTTAATCTATAGGTCTATTAGGTTCACTTACTAGCTCACTAAGGATAAAATAAGAATCATTTAGTTTTGGATTAATTTGAATTGCTCAAATTAAATAAGAGAGTATAAAGTAATTGTACAAGATGCAAAAATATAATTATATGAATGAGATTTAAGATCCTAGGATTAATGTAGCTTAAATATGTATATGGTGACATACAAGTGGATCATGTTTAAGTGATGTAGTAGATGGATAAAAACGGGTATCTTATCCTGGTGACACTATGGATACGACCCTCTTTGTAATTGTTACAATTGTTGTAAAGTGTTACAAATGATCTGATCCTGATCATTCATGTGGAGACATGTGAGCGAAGGTATCCTATACAGAGAGTTTGTATAAGATTGGACTACAAAATGTTTATTCTCTCTTTATAACATCATTACTTGAAGAGACTTACATTTCACTAGGATGACCATAGGTATTTTGACCTTAATCCTGAGTGAGTTGTGAACTCTTGCCAATAAGAGCGGTCCTTTGATCTGCATGGGTGAGAATGACCAGTTTTGTCGACTCAATATGCCTACCATTTTGGGGACTCGTTCGAGTGAGGAGCTGGGAATGCAACTACACAAGAAAGAATTTACTCATTTCCGTTATTAGGTAAGTAGATAAATTTCTCCCTTAAGGATATTCGGGTATTGAACGAGGTGCCTCACCCTCTCATTGGCCAGAGAGGGGTCTAGTTATAGTTAGACTATGACTAATTATTCAATAGAGGGATCAGTGGTACTTAAGAAGTTAGATGTAACTACAAGGGTAAACAGTAATTTTGACCCAATTGTAGTTACGAGCAATTTGTGAAGGCCCAACTTACTATTGATTGGTTATATCCAATGGACAAACAAAATATATCTAAAGAGTGTAGCTGTCGGTCTTTAGTGGAGTGATCAATAGTTAATGAAGGTCAATTTATTTAATTAAAGATTTTAATTAATTAATCTTATATCATTGTAAATTCTAATATATACGTCCATAAGATCCCCTTGCTAGCTTAATAAAGGTTAATGAGAATCAGTTAATTTTGGATTAATTTGAATTATTCAAATTAATTAAAAAAAATTAATTGTATGAGATATAATTAATATAATGTATTTAGATACATTATAATAAAGTTTAATAAGAGAAATAAATATTTGAATATGGTTCAAATATTAATTATATGAATGAGATTCATATAAAAATTATAGGTTAAATTTAATATGAATATGATTTATATTAAGCTATAGGTTATATGAGAGAATATAAACTATAAGTTATATTATATGTGATATAATATAAGCGGTAGGTTATATACTATATAGGATGTAATATATGGTTTAAATTTAATTATATCAAATTAGTTAATATAATTTGAATTTTAAATTTGAATATAACTCCCATAGGGAGTTAATTTCACGATGGTGGAGGGAGTTATTCAATAACTCTCTCATATGTCCATCAAACAGAGTTTTTTTGACGATCAGTTCATTACGTGAAAAGTTTGAGAAATCTCTTTGATCTTCATCTTCCTCCTTTAACAATTCTTTCAAAAGAAAAATTCTCCCTTCACCAAAATTATCAAAGAAGTCCACACATTCTACTTTGATTCTCACTTAGAAAATAGCAAGGAAGACTTTCTTGGTGGTATTCAATTTTCACTGTTGTTCGTTATTGTGTTCATGGGAGAAATACTTTGTTCGTGATCTCACCAGGAGAAAAATTCATGAAGACTATTTTGACTTCAAGGGTAAGTTTTCTCCCACACTTTTTCCTCTTTGTTATTCGTAGAAAGCATGCTTAGAATTTTGAATGATTTATCCTTTGTTTCTGTCTTCTCTGTATTATTTCAAGTTTCCAAAAACAAATTCTTAGACATAAGACGATCTCGCATCAGGAATTCTATTCCTTCGATTGGTATTATAGCTAAATCGCGTCTCTGAGTTTTTTTTTTTTGGAACTTAAATTTAGAGAATTGGTGGGTTTATTTCACTACATTGTGGATGGTTAACAAACATTGGATGTTTTAAAATGACACTTAGTTTACTGCTTTAAATTGTTTAGAGTTGTAAGACTGAGTGTTTTTGGACATTTAAATTTTTGCTATTGAGTTTGTAAGTCTGTGTCGTTCATGGTGCAGTGTTTGCTATAAAAGAGGTTGGATTTTGGTGGAAAACGATGAAGAATAGTGACATCCTAGCCCAGAGCGCAGTTGCACCCTTGAATAGCGCCTCGATGCTTGGGAAAAATTGCGTAGAGCTCTGCGACGCTCGTCATAGAGCACAACGGTGCTACGCAAGTTTCCGCCGCGCATAGCGGTGCTCAGGCCATAGCGCCACTGTGCTCCAGAAGAAAAAGCTAGAGCGCAATGGCGCTCTCCAATAGTGTCACTATTCTCGGAGACATACGCGTATGTGCCTGGCAGGTTCCAGATCATGGTTTCGAAGCTGGGAACAATTTTTCAGTGGGAATTTCTTTGTATTGTTGAATTTTATGTAATTTATTGTTATGTAGTTAATTAAATTAACATAAATGTTGTATTAATTTAATTAATTCTTAGGAGTGCCAATTTTGGTCCAATTTTTTCTGTTTAAATTAATTTTACATTTGATATATGATTATTTATATATTGCATAATGTATGCCATATAATTTAAAATCTCACCATAGGATAAATTTTTTTTAAAAAATTATATCATGCATCATATTTAATATAATTGTTATGTTATAAAGTTACATGATATATCCTAAGCATGCCCATGTATCATATTAAATATAAATGTTATATTATATGATTGCATGCATATTTAACATGTCTGATAGCTCTTGAAAAGAGCTGAATTTTAATGCACAGATCCCCTAATTCTATACCACTTATGTGCTTAAAATGATTAATTTATAGGTTATAAAATGATTAATTTACAGGTTAATTTCATTCCCGAGAGTTTTAGAGTGATTGGAAGAAGTTTAGAGCTAAAAGGAGCAAAAATAAACAAAGAATCAACTAAGAAGAAAAAGTTATAAAATTACCAATTTACCCCTCAGTTGAAATGAATCCGCGTGCCTCATGTCAAAGTCGGAGCGTCACAACACTCATGCTAAGCCTAAGCCCAAGGCTGCCTCGACGTTGTAAGGCAGTAGCTGAGAAACAGGGAGCATCGCAACGCCCTCCTTCAGTGTTGCAATGTTATGGATATTGATAGAAAAATAAAAAAATTTGCTCGCGTGCCTTTTTGCGCAAGTGAGCATCCCACCAATGTCACAATAGTTGCGACATTCACTATAAAAGTTGTTTTTTCCAAAGTTCTAAAAGGAGAGAATAAAAATTTCATTTTGAGAGACTATTCCACCGAATCTTGGAGAGCTTTTCTCTTTTTATTCATCATTTTCTCTGTAAATTTCTTCAATCTTTGTACAAATTCTTGCAAGATTCAATTGACTTCTTGAAAATTCTACCACTTCATAGGTAGGTAAGTTTTCTTTATTGGGGATAATGTTAGATTAACCAATTCTTGAGACTTTTCATGAAATTTTCTCTTATAACTTGATTGTTCTTGAATGTTCTTACTCTTAATCACAATAAAATCTATTAAAGATGAATTGACACCTCAAATTTAATTGATTTTTGTATGCAAAATTACATGGCTCTATAGTATAATTATAATGAAGTTGCAAGAACTAGTGATTTTGATGGAAAATCTGGACTTCTTTTCCTATTTTCTTGAAAAGATTTACTAGTTTAGAACATTCATGTTAATCATGCTTGATTTCACTCTTTTGTATTTCAAGAATGTCATAGTGAGGAAACCCTAGAAATGCATGCAATTTAGGAATTGGATGTGGAATGTCTTTAGGAAACATCTATGATCTAAATTAGGGTTAGGTTAATTGACTAATTAGGGCATTAGGGCTTAGCCTTAATGGGCTATGGAACAAGTGAGTTGCATAAGATTAATTAAGTCTATGATAGAAATAGGTTAATCTACATGAATCCTCAAGATCCTTTTTCATTGAAATTTTTACGGTATTTCTTTTATTCTCTCTCATTAATCTCATTACAAAATTCATATCACTTCTTGTTTTAGTTTTACTTTATTTCTAATAAAATTCCCAAACCCCCTTACATTTAGGAATTTAAGAGTCAAGTTTGCTAGTTAAAAGAGGTTCTCTGAGGATCGACCTCGTGCTTCCACCATTACTACTTGTTAGTATTAGTAGTTGTACGTGTTTTACAACTTTTATTTGTTAGAGTTAGTTTGAATTAATGACACCATCCTTGGCTCGAAAAAATTGGTGCCGTTGCCGGGAAACCGTGCAATTGGCTTACTTGAATTTTGAATTTCTAAAAAAAGAAATAATAAAATAAAAAATAGTTAGTGAGATTAAATTTCCTTTTGTGCATGACCTGCTCCTCTTAGAGTTTAGTTTTTGACTTGATTGTAGATATTGATCGAGAGGAAATGAGACTGCGAAGGGAATGAAGAAGAAAAGAAGAAGAAACATTCGAAGAGTTGAATATTGAGGAGCAAGAGGATCTCCATGGACAAGAAAAACAAGAGGAAGAGAAAACACAAAGAGGAAACATGGGCAAAGCAAGAGAGCAAACATTGAGAAAGCTTGCAGTACCGAATTACACTCAACATCCTTTGTGCATTGTGTACTCGGAGACTATAGTACCATTTGAATTGAAGCCCGGGCTTGTGCGTCTTTTACCCATCTTTCGAGGCAATCCGGGGGAGGACCCGCACAAACATATGAAAGAGTTCCACTTAGTCTATGATGGTATGCACCCACATGGGATAATGCAAGAGCAACTTAATCTTAGACTTTTCCCTTCTCCATGAAGGATGTGGCCAAAAATTGGTTATATTACTTGCCGGTGGGTTCCATCATAACTTGGAATGGTTTAGAAAAGAAATTCTTAGAAAAATTTTACCCTGCATCTAAGGCTCATAACATAAGAAAAAAAAATGTATGGTATTAAGCAATTAGTAGGAGAGTCATTTTATGAATACCGGGAAAGGTATAAGCAACTTTGTTCTTCCTTTCCTCATCATTAAATTTCTGACCAATACCTTATTCAGTATTTCTATTCAGGGTTGCTTCCATCGAAGAGGAGCAATATAGATGCTATCGCCGAAGGGGCTCTAGCTGACAAGACGTCCACTGAAGCTAGTCAACTAATTTCAACCATTGTGGAAAATTCACAGAATTTTGGTTCAAGGACTCTCGAATACGATATTGCTCAAGCAAAAGAGGTAAGTGAGTTGAGATCTCAAGTTTCTAACCTTGTGTCCCTTTTTACTCAAGTGGCTTAAGGAGATATCCCTCAAGCCATGACGCGTGAAGCATGTGGAGTGGTTGGACATGCTTCGAAAGCTTGCCCACAAGCATAAGTTAATGCAATAGGTGGCTTCCAAAGGAAGTACGAGCCACATGGCCAAACCTACAATCATGGGTGGAGGGATCACCCTAACTTCAAATGGGGATATCAAGGACAATTTGACAATCAGAATCAATCTTTCTTATCATCTTCCTCAGGTATGTCACTTGAAGATATCGTTAAATCATTGGTTGACCATTCGTTGAAATTTCAACAAGATCTACATCAACTTCAAAAGGACAACATTCAATTTCAACAAGAGACAAAATCGCTTCAACAAGACACAAAATCTGTCTAACAAGAAACGAGGCAAGGCTTCACCAATTTAGGGACTCAAATAACTCATCTAGCAACCGTGGTAAGCAAGCTAGAAAGCAAGTCCTTCGAAAAGCTTTCCGCCCGACCGGAGCACGTGAACGTAAGTGTCATTAACTCTTAAGAGCGGAAAGGAGATTCCTTCCTCCTCCTCTCAAGATGCAAATCTAGTTCAATCCCCTTCAATGAAGAAAAAAAGGCAATGGATGAACAAGAGAGCAAGGTAAATGAACCAAATGAGACTCTATTTTCCCGAGGTATCTGCTTACTCTCCTCTTAAAGTAGAACCGTATGTACCTAAAGCACCATTCCCTAGTAGATTAGCAAAGCCTAAGGGAGAAGATACTGACTTAGGGCTTGTTGAGATGTTCCAAAAGGTACAGATTAACATCCCTTTTCTTAATGTTATTCAGCAAATACCTAGGTATGCTAAATTCTTGAAAGACTTGTTTAAAGAAAAAAAAAGGAGAAGAAAAGGAGAGAGTAATCCTTAGTAAGAATGTCTCTACTTTATTGAAAAAGAATATGCTTGAGAAATGTAAAGACCATGGAATGTTTACCTTGCCATGCAAAATAGGCGATAGAATAATTTCACATGCTATGCTAAATTTAGGAGCATCAATAAATGTTATGGCCTATCATGTGTATGACGACCTAAAATTAAATGACTTGCAAAAAACTAATGTTTGTATTCATTAAGCCGATAGGTTATTCATTCAACCACTTGACATAGTTGAGGATGTTTTGTCAAGAGTAGGTGATTTGATTTTTTCCGTGGATTTTTATATCTTGAAAATGGATGAGGTTTATTCTACATCTTGTTCTACTATCTTATTAGGAAGACCTTTCATGAAAACTAAAAAAAAAAAAAAAAAAAAAAAATTGATGTAGATAAAGGGTCTTTGCCAGTAGAATTTGATGGAGAAGTAAAATCATTCAACATATGTGATGCCATGAAATTCCCTGAGGAGTATTTGTTTTTTTGCTCTATTGATTTGCATGATGAGATAGATGATGTTGTTGATTCTATATTGTATGAAATTTTTGATTGTTTGGTAGTTCCTTCTATGAATATAACTTTGATTGGACTTCTCAAAATTCTTCTAATGTTTCTCTAAACTTCTATAAAAAAGTCAATTCTTCTCTTAAAATTTACAAAGATGACCAGTCTTCTTTAAAAGATGATGATTTCAATGATTCAAACAAGTTTAGTAAAAAGGATGATTCTTCAAAAAAAGAAATATCAATTCCTTTGAAAGATGTTTGTTTGAAAGAAAAACCCTCAATTCATGGTTCTAATCCTAAATTTGTTTATCATAACAAAAAAAAAAAAAGGAAAGCTTCTAACTTTTACTCTATTTTTAAAGTGCAAGTAAATTGGATTGAGCCCAAGGCTCTCCCATCTCCTAAGAAGAGCAAGTTCTTGGGTGATTGTTTTAAGAATCCCAAGAAGAAAGGGCCTAAAATGACCGAAAATTTTGATGTTCCGTAAGATGAGTAAAGAAAAAAAGTGAATGGGCATAAGCTCAAAATCTACAACGAAGGGCAAGTAAACCAAGTTTAATTGAACTTGCGTTTAACTCATCTCTCATACACTTGACACCCCTCTTCACCAACGTTGAGTAAACAACACTAAAAATTTGCAAGAATAAGAAAAATTTTCTTTTATTTTTCTTTTTGGATTTTCATCTTTCTTATTTTTTATTTTTAGTATAGTCTAAAAAAATGATTTCTTATTTTCAGGTGAATTGTCAAATAAAGAATTGCTTTCAAACAAAGAAAAAGCACCTACCAAAAACCTATGAAGTTTCTCTATATCCCTCTCATTTTTGTCTTTTTGCTTTTATATGCATAGTTAAACATTGAGGACAATGTTTCATTCTAAAGTTGGGGGTGGGGAAACATTGCATGTTTTTTTATTATTAAGAAAATTCTGAAAAATGAGCCATTAATTTTTTTTTGCTCTTTGATAATATAAATGCATGTCTAGAACCTTTGAGCATTTGAGCTCAAGTTAGATTTAGATTTTATGATTTTGATATTTGGGCTGGCAAGAGAAATAGAAGATTTTAAAGTTTCATTTGGAAAAATGGAAAAAATGTTTCAAAAATATAAAAATAGAATTTTTTTTTATATAATAGAAAATATTAATTAGTAAATGAAAAAACTACCCTAAAACAACAAAATTAAGTACAAACGAGAATGCAAAGACACACTGCTTCAAAAACAATTTGATTACCACAAATACACTCTACCTAAACATTCTAGAACAACAAATATACAGTATCTAACCATTCTAGAACCACAAATACACAATATCTAAACATTCCAAAAGCAAAAATTTAAAATCATCAAATATGGTCCCTAACACTTCTAGCTACCTATAGAATGCGTGTATGCGAGCGAATATGACGACCAGGGTGTGGGGGTCTTTAGAAACATATGGATGTCTAGAACAATGGACTTCCTCCAAGGTGAAAAAGAGCAAAGTTGATTGTACTAGTGAAGTTGTTGTTGGCAAGTGAGAATTTGAATGAATTGCAACTTCAAGATGATGTGACTATTGAAAATATGAATGTGTTTGACACCAAATCAGTTGTAGGGAGTTTCATCAAATTCATTCGATGTGACTATTTTGTTCATATGATCTTGAAACCCAACTTTAAACACTATCAATCCCAGAACATCATTGTTGAAAATGATGTTCAAAGTAAAAACAAAAGTAGGAAACATGTGTGTGAGCGAAAAAGGTCAGTGACCTGACAAGGGTGGTCGTCAAAAGCTAGCCAAGACAATGGAATTCAAGAAAGGGTTGCTGAACCAACAATCACCGAGATGAGATTGAGAAGGAGAAAAAGAGATTTTGAGGGCAACTAAAGTGAAGAAGATGAAGATGAGATTTAGGGTTTTTGTTTTTGTTTTTAATTTTAATAATGATGATGATGATGATGATGATGGTAAATAGAACAAAAGTATATATATATATATACACACACACATGGTTCAAACGTTTAAAGTTTAATTCATTTATATGTTTCTTTCTAAGTACAACAAGTCATTTTTACGTGTTTCTATTTGAAAATTTGAAAACATCAAAAATATAGAAAAAAAAGATAAAATTAATTTGATAACAATATGTATAAAACAATGAAAAAAATACAATTGAATTTGTAACAAATATTTAAACAAATCAAAAGTTAGTTAGATAAAATCAAATTTGATAATAGAAGAGAAATTCAAATAAAAATTGGAGACAAAAATCAGAAAGTTTTTATTTATTGTGATTAATTCGATAAATAATTAGATAAAATCTAATTTGATAATAAAATATAAATTCAAATATAATTCGTGAGAGAAAAATTAGGAAGAGAGCTCGTTTATTTACAATTACATTGTATTCGTAATTCCATTTTCATTTAAGCTTCAACAATTACATTGTATTTACAACTTCATCAACCACTAAACCTATGAAAGAAGCCTAACCCATTGTAGAGACATAACTAGAGGTGGAATCGGTTCGGTTCGATTCGGTTTGGAGGTCAAACTGAACTGAATTGAAATCATTTATATATAGAACCGAACCGATTTGGTTCGGTTTCATGAATCTTCTGTCGAGACCGTCGATATCGAGGGAGAAGGAGAACTGATGAGTGAAGACTGAGGGAAGACGAAGAGATTGAATCGGCTGAAGACGAAGAGATGGAATCAGAGACAAAGAGGACGAAGAGATGGAATCGACTGAGGACTGAGGGAAGACGAAACCTGAGGTCGAAGTTTCAAACGAGCGGGAAAACGAAACCTAAGGTCGAAGTTTCGAACGAGTGGCTTAAGGCTGAAGCTGAAATGAAGAGTGAAGACAAAGACTCGAACTCGAAGACGAAGACTTGAATTGTGTATGATGAATCAGAATCACCAATCATGAATCAGAGCGCGAGTGGCAGGCACAAACCCAAAACGTCAAACGAAAGCGGAAAGTCAAACTGCCGAAGAAAGGAAACGTTTTTATTAATATTTTATATATAAATATTATATATATATATATATTCAAATGGTTTGGTTTAGGAATCGGTTTTCAAAATTGGAACCGAACCGAACCGTTTAAATTCAGTTTTAACATTCCATCGAACCGCATTGGACCGAATTTTTCGATTTTTCTTATAAATCAGTTTGGTTTAAACAGTTTTACTGTCTACCCTTAGACATAACAAAAACAACAAGATTGCAAAAGTGAATACTTATTTGTTTGTCAAAAAGTCAAATTAATGGTATGATAATATAATAAGATGATAATGAATAAAAGGTGATTAAAAAAATACAAAAATAATAAAATTTAAATTGGATATACAATTTGTTAGATGATGATATATATAAAATATTAAGTAAAATCCTAATTAGGATAATAAATCTTAAATTTAAAATAATAAAAAAACAAATAAAATAATGTAAAATCTAAATATATATTTTAAATTAAAATAAAAAATGGTGATAAATAAATTAAAGATTGATTAATTTTAAATATTTTTGAAAAACGTTTAAATTGTATCAAAACAAATATGAAACCGTCAATTCAAATTTTAAAATGGGAGAAAATTTTGGCACATTTATCTCTTGAATCCTTTAGGTTGAAGTCTCATAACTGACTATTCCACTTACACTGTATTTCTATTGAGAATTTATACACGGTATAACAATTACATAGTATTCGAAAAACTATTAATCGATCATACCAGGGACAATTTGAGAATAACCAACTTGTCTTAAGCAAGTCTAGACAAAGTGAGGGTCTATTGTTAAAAAAAAAAAGGAGTTGTTAGCATTAAAGAAGAGTCTAAGTGAAGCTTGCAAACTCCTATGCATTAGTTTACTAACCGTGTATGTGTGTGTGCATGGATAGAGGTCACAAGAGCTACCTCCACCGTGCCTAGTTAGGACCCGCGAGAAAAGAGTGACAAGTTCCTAGCGGTTGGAGTGTGAAAGCTATCCCTCTAGGTAAAAGACATACCAATTAAGATTTGTGTGCGTGAGTATAGAGGCACCAATATCTTAAAATTGGAGAGGGATAATATGAGAAAAAAACTACTATAAAACTCTTTTGTAAAAAACTATATTCTCTATGATAAAAAAACAATGCTTTTGATCAATAGAGAGGAGAGTGAGAGAGCAACGTGGGATCAACCATGTTTCAGATAACTCCCTTATGTGAGAATTATCTGATGTATTAATTTAATTAGTTAAATTAATTAAATTAGAATAATTTATTTAATTTCTTAAATTAATAACTAATTAAATCTAATTTAATTAATGATTTCATGGAACATCTTTCACATAACCTATAGTTTTAATTCAATTAATTAAATTAAATTAAATAATTATTTAATTCACCAATTAAATAATTACCAAATTAAATATCAAATACTTAATTTAGTTTACATTTGAATCATATTCAATTGATTCTATTTCTCTCATGACCTATAGTTTTAATGTGCATCAAATACACATTAATTTTAACCTATAGTTTTAACCTGAATTCAATTCACATTAAATTTAATATTTGAACTCCTTCAAATATTTTCAAATATTTAATTTTTCCATAAATTAATTTTTAATCATATCAAGAGATTAACATTATATTATAAAGTTTGAATAAAATATAAACTTTATATTATAATGTACCATTATACATTATATTATTTCTCTAAGTGAATTTTAACATTTCAAATTTAATTCAAGACATAATTGCCTCAATTCCCTTTAAGAGCTAGGAAGGGGACCTCATGGATCTATAGATCAGAAGCTCCAATGATATGAGATTAATTGGCTACACTCATTAACCAAATTAATTTTATATTCATTAATTGTGGGTAGACTCCACTAAAGACCGAAAGCTGCACTCTTTTCACTAAATATATATTTCTATTATTGGGATTAGTGTCCTAATTCTCTCAGAGTATCATTGTTTATAATTATACACATTGTTTTAAAAATAAAATAACTGTTATTTCATTTTGACATTTACTCATATCCAATAAAAAAAGCTCCATGGTTATCTTATGTAAACTTAAGCATGTGTATGTGATATACAAGTGAATCATGCCTTAAGTGATAACCTAAATAGGTTTGTAGTATAAGAATTAAGGTGAGATACCTGATCCTGGTGACACTACGGATACGGACAGCTTTGTAGAGGTTTGCAAGTGTTGTAAACTACTACTGATGTTAGAACTTGACCATTCATGTGGAGACATGCGAGCAGGGTGTCCTATACAAAGAGTTTGTATAAAACCGGACCAGGAGATGACTAGACTCTATATATAACGTCATTGATACTGGAGACTTACATCTCACCTAAACGGCCATAGGTGACACGACCTCAATCCTGAGCTTTTTGGGAACTCTTGCCTTTGAGGGCGGTTCTTTGATTAGTATGGGTAAGAGTGGCTAGATTGCCAACTCAACATGTCTATCTTTTTGGGTACTTGTCTAATTTGGAAGCTGGGAACTCACTCACAAGATGAAATTCACTCATTCCCCGAAGTAGGGGTTAGTAGATAGATTGCTCCCTTAAGGGCTTATTCCGGGGCTTGAACATAGTAGCCACAACATCTCTTTGGAAGAGAGGACTCAGTCATTGTGGAACTATGACTTATGTTCCTTAGAGAATTCAGTGGTACTTAAGGAATTAGATGTAACTACAAGGGCATAAAGGTTATTGGCCGAGCTGTACTTACGAACGATCTGTGAAGGGTTGTCACACTGTTGATTGGTTAAGATGAATACATAATATATATGTAGTAAGGAGAGTTCAACTATCAGTCTTTAGTGGAGTTCCTGGCAGTTAATGGATGGTGGATCCCGTGATTAAAGAGTTTAGTCAGTTATTCACGTACCGTTGGAACTTCGAGCTATAGGTCCATAAGGTCCCTTGGTAGCTCAATGGATTCAAGTTGAGGATCAGGTCTTGGTGTTGATTTGAAATGTTCAAATTGACAAGAGGTAATTCGATTATATATAATATGATCGGTATGGTGTATGAGATACATCAAGTGGAAGATTAATGTAAATGAGATTTACATTAAGTGCCATGAAATAGAAAAAGAGTTATGGTTTATATGTTTCATGAGATGAAATATTAAGATTATAGGTTATAAATATATTATGATAAGTTAGTTATCATTTATATTTATAATAATATTAATTATTTGATAATTATCTCTTTTTCTCTAATAACTAATTGAGTGGAAGGTTATTGGTAGTTTCATGGTAACCATGAGATAAAAGGAAAAATATTTCCCTAATTTTAGAAGGGTAAGAAAAGAAAAGAAAGTTCTCACGGAGAAGTTGTCAAGTAAATGAGATTTACTAAGCGATAACTTAGAGTTAACTAAACGATCGTGGAGTGTTCTTACATGATAGACACTCAGCTAAACGATCACATAACTTTTGCTAGACGATCACATAATTTTTCCTAAACGATTGGGCATCGACCTATACGATAGGTTGTTCCATCTCCCACTTGCTCAATTGTTTACACGATTGTGGTTCCTCCGGTTTTCTGCCTCTAACTAAGTCTACATAGAGTCCACCCTCTGGATTTTCACACCGAGAATACCGAGGTAACCTTTTTGCTGGTGTCATATTTAACTCGACACTGTCGAGGTTTTGTGGAGGCTGTTCGCGGAGTTTAGGGTGTTTATGACCTTGGCAATTGCTTAGTTTGAGTGTATGGTATTCGTGCAGTGTAGCGGTCATGTTGGACGAATGTTCATGTATTTCTGTGTTACTGTGATCGAGCATTCGTGATGAAGGAACTTGAAGATGAGTCTGCAAAGGTTTGTTGATTCTTCCCTTGATCTGTAGTAAAACATACTGTAATTTCTATTTTATGCATAACCACATGTTTCCGTTAGTGATTGTAATTGTAAAGTTCATATACGATTTAAATTTGGAAAGATCCTTCCACTGCTCATGGAAATCCTCGTGTTCGATTTCCTTCATTTATATCCATGGATATAGACCAATAACAGCAAGTTAGTCCTTCACGAGTGTTTGCAACACCAATTGGGTCAAATTATTGTTTTACCCTTAGGTTACCTATGTATCCTTAAGTACCGGTGTTCTTTTAATAAACAACCTATTTATGGTCCAACCATTAAATATAAATGCCTCTCGGTCCAGTGAGAGGGTAGGGCCATTTGTTCATGTCCTAGATACACCACTTAAGAGAACACTCATCTACTTACCTTAAAGTCGGGAAGGAGTGCAATCCTTCTTGTATTATTATGTTTCCAGCTCTCCATTCGGTCTTGTCCCAAAATAGTTGGCTTATTGAGTCGGAAAACTGCCTACTCTCGCCCAAACACATCAAAGGACAATCCCTTGAGAACAAGAGTTCATAATACTCTTAGGATTAAGACTAAATTGCCTAGGTCATCCTATTTGAAATAGAAACCTTACTAGTCAACAGTGTTACATCTAGTAGTCTCTATTTCGCGGTCCGATCTTATGCAAACTCAGTTTAAAAATCAGAGTTAGTGTATCTAGTAAGGATCAAATCTTTAGACCCATACACTAGCTTGTGGTCCCTCGTTCTCCTAAGATACTTGAGGATATTCTTAATCGCAGTCTAGTGGTCTAACCGTAGATTGGACTGGTACCTACTGACTATTCCCACTGCATAACAAATGTCTGGCCTAGTGTAGAGCATAACATACATTAAGCTACACACAATTGAGGCATAGATAATACATCTCATATCCTCAACTTCTTGAGGTGTCTTAGGACTTTGTTTCTTACACAAGTGAACTCCGTGCTTGAAAGGTAAGAAACATTTCTTAGAGTTCTGCATCGAATATCGAGTCAACATTTTGTCGATATAAGTTGCTTGAGATACAGCAAGCGTTCTGTTCTTGTGATCCCTAATAATTTGGATCCCAAGTACATATTGTACCTCTCACAAATCTTTCATTTGGAATTAGTTTTCCATCCATTTCTTAACTTCAGTAAGGTACCCTACATCATTTCCAATGAGTAGGATATCATCCACATAAAGTACCAAAAAAGCTACTTTACCGTTGATGATTTTCTTGTAGACATAAGGTTCATCAACTTTTTGATCAAAACCAAGAGATTTGATCACAGTATCAAATCTAATATTCCAAGATCTGGACGCTTGCTTCAACCCCCAAGATCTGGACGCTTGCTTCAACCCATAAATGGATCGATTCAGCTTGCAAACTTTTTGCTCCTGACCTTAGGCTACAAACCCCTCGAGCTGAGACATAAAGATATTCTCTTCAAGATTGTCATTCAGAAAAGTAGACTCGACATCAATTTTCCATATCTCATAGTCATAATATGTGGCTATGGATAAGAGAATTCTTATAGATTTGCATAGCAACAAAGGAAAAAGTTTCCTCATAGTTAACCCCTTCCTTCAGGGTATAATTCTTTGTTATAAGTCTAGCTTTGAAGGTCTGTACCTTTCCAGCTACATCTCTCTTTCTTTTATAGATCCATAAAGTCCCCTTTGTAGCTCAACAGAGATTATCGAGAATTAATTTTGGATTTATTCGAATTGTCCAAATTAATTGAGAGAATTAATTATATTAAATTAATTATATATATGATATAATTAATATATTGTATCTGATACATTATAAGATAAAATTTATTTGAGAGGAAATAAATATTTGAATATGATTCAAATATTAATTATATGCATTGGATTCATATAATTAAATTTAATATAAATGTGATTTATATTAAATTCCACAAATTAATGAGAGAATTAAAAACTATATGTTATATTGAATTTGATACAATAGAAAAACTATAGGTTATATGTTATATTTGATATAACATATAATTATATATATAATAAGTTAGTTATTATGTATATATATATATATATATATATATAATTATTATTATTTATATTTGTTTTAAATTTAAACTTCAAATTAAAGGGAAGGAGTTACAACTCCCTCCTTTTAATTCTCTCAGTTAATGTGGAAGTGGGAAGTTTGTTTACATAGAATGAGTTTTTTCAGTTTTAATCAATCTTCTTCTTCACATACTTCTCCAAATAAAAAGAAAAAAAAAGACGCTTTGGAAGTTTTCCCAGAATCCTTTTTTCCTCTCTAAAAAAGTATTTTCTTCCCTTTTCCAAAACCTTAGAGCCCACACATTCCTGAGAGATTTCTCATCCCAAAAGAGAATACAAAGATCTCACTTGTGGTGGTGTTCATTGAAATTTTGTTCATTGGATCATGACTGTTCGAGGCAATCTGTGAAGAAATTGTTGTGATCTTCAAGGTTATGATTGCTTCTTCCCTTCATCTTTATTTTATGCATGTTTTAAATTTTAGAATTAATGCATAATTTTCTATGTTGGTTCTGTAAAATTTGTGTTTTGTGAAAAATTGGAAATTGGGCCAATCTTCGCTTCCGCTATGGAACTTCACAACTCATTCAATATGTATACATATTCAACCAAAATATTTAAAAATAAACCACTCATAGTTAACTAGCAGGTGTTTTCCTGTTTTTGTACTTCATGGTTTTCCTGGTTCTTCCTCGAGCCTCGGGCATGCATTAGCCTAATTTTAGCTTAGAATCCTATGTTTAGGGCTAAAGTAACTTTAGAATACCTTCTTGGCCCTGAATTCAGCTTTCCAACTCCAATTAACATGAAAACAGACTTCAGATAGCCTCAGGATAGTTGTGGACGCATGATGACCTTCCTCAACACCCGTTGGACGAATGGTTGCATTGACAGACAAGTTGGGCGCATGGTCCACCCTCTTGGATGCATGGCTTGCCTTCTTAGCTCAACTTCAGACTCCATTGGTGCATGGAATCATGATCAATGCATAGACACACCTTCATTAACGCATGACCTCTCCCCGAAATCCTAATTCACTTCAACTCTCTCCTTTCGAGTCTCGTTTAAGGGAATTTGAGTTATAAGCTGAAATGAAGCTCTCCTGGGTATTTATAAGCCCTCAAGAGTGCCCTCTTCATCTTTCATATGCCATTAACGCATGACACCTCCCTTCTTGAGTTTCTTCACCACGTTGAGTCATCATCTATTTCCATGCCACCACCTACTTGCATGCAAGCCTGAGGTGTCTTCACCATGCATAATCCAACGTATATCCCCTCCTTGAGCTATCATTCCGACCTTTTGCATATCCTACTTGTTGGGTTTTATGTCCTAAAACTTGTGGTTTGTAAACAATAAACTTATTATATTAATCAATATAGATGATACTGAAGTTTGATTCAATAAAGTTGTTATTGAATGTTTGAATTGCTCATTCCATTTTAGAAATAACCTAAATCTAATAAACTAAGATCCATGGCTTTTACATGAGTACTTAAACTTTATATGGTGACATAAGAGTAGATCAAGTCTGAGTAGACAACCAAAATGGTCTATAGTATATGAATAAGGTTGAGTACCTTATTCTAAGGACACTATCGGATGCGACCTGCTTTGTAGATGTTACAATTTTCGTAAAGTGCTACAAACGAAGTGATCCTAATGTGCTCATGAGAAGAGATGCGAATGAGGATGTCCTATGCAAAGAGTTTATATAAGATCAGACCAAGAAATAAAGTCACTCTTACTTTATAACATTGTTTACTATTTAAGACTGACTATTTCAAAGGGATGACCTAGGTAATTTGACCTTAATCCTGAGCTAACTATGAACTTCTGTTTATTCGAGATTATCTTTAGATTTGTATGAGTGAGGGTTGACTCAACAACCCCAGCTCAATAATCCTCTCATTTCAAGGGTAAGACTAAGTAAATAGCTGGGGACATAGAATGCAAGATGAAACTCACTCCTACCTGCTTTTAGGGATGGTAGAGAGGTTGTTCTCTTAAGTGTTGACTTTGAGTCTTGAATAAGGGGCTCCACCCTCTCATTAGTCCGAGAGGCACTCGGTTTAGTGATTGGGTCATAAACCAAGTTATTCATTAAAGGATCAGTGGGACTTAAGGAACAAGATGTAATCTCGGGGGTAAAACAATTTTTGATCCAACCGTTATTACGAACAACATGTGAAGGGTTGACTTATTGATTATGGTTATATCGAGTGGACACAATTATATCTACAGTGAGGGAAGTACAACCACTGGGCTTTAGTGGAGTGACCCGGTAGTTAACGAATATTGAATAATTAGAATTAAAGAGTTTAGTCGGTTAATCTCGTATTGTTGGAGCCCATGATCTGTAGGTTCATTAAGTCCCCCTACTAGCTCACAAATGGAATAAACCTTAGAGTGGTGAGTAAATTTGAAGGAAATTGGAGAATCATAAAATATTTAAATATGATTTAAATATTAAAAACATGATTGGGGATTCATGTTTGTGGAATTAGTGGTGTAAATAATTTAATATTGGATATTAAATTATTTTAATTAATTAAATAATTTATTAATTATTTGAATTAATTTTATTTAAAATTAGAAATTTGAATTTTTAGAAAATTCAATTATTAAATTCCATTTTAGTTCTAATTAAACTTTCTGAAAATTTAATTAAAGAGAAATTGGTTTTATTTTAATAAAATTGGAAAAATAAAAAAAATGGACTAAGTGGGTTTATCCCTCATAAGACACCCAATTTCCACTCAAAATCAAAGTGTTTGGTGTCATTCTCACATCAATTTAAGATTGCATAATGGAACTGAATAAAAACTCAGTTCATTTTGCTGAAGAAAGGACATGCACAAGTGTTTTTTGCTAAGTTTTGAATGAGGAAGAGTTCTTCATTTTGAAACTAAAAACCAGGCCTTTCACTTCTAAATTCCCTCAAATTTCTGTTCATCTTGGGTTCCACCACCAATCTAAGGTCTTAGAGAATAGTAGGGAAGATCAAATGGTAGTTTACATCCTTTTGAAGTGAAGTTTGGAGCTGAATTTGTAGATTGAAGTAATTCTTCAAAGGTATATCATCAAACCCTATTTTTATCTTATGAACATGCTTTCTTAGATGCTAAAATTGGTCAATTAGAGTGCTTAATGATTCTGTTTACTTCCGCTAATTGCATACTAACTCCAACAATTGGTATTAGAGCATGGCTTAAGCACTCAATTTGTAATTTTAGCTTGGTGGGTGATTTTCATAGTATGTATGAAAATGGTTGTTGATATGGATAAATTCAGTTTTGGCATTTAAATTTTCTTCAATTAACTGTTAATTGTTGTAATTGGCTCTTTGTTTATGAGCTTTAATGTGTGATTAAGAGTCTGTAAATTTGTTAGAGTCAAATGATTTGCAATTAGGTTGTAATTGAAAAAAGAAACAAGAAAGGCCAGCTGAAGAAAACCAACTTTGAAGCTATTGTCAGGAAGCATTGCAATACTGCCCATAGAGCATTGCAACGCTATTCTTCAAGAGACCAAGACGTTGCAACACTGCTCGTCTCGACCTTGAAAGTGAGCGCATAACCCGACCGGCAATTCAAGTGAACTAGTTCAGCTAGTTTGGGTTAAGAAGGTCTGTTTTAGCCTCATTTTGGCCGGTTCAACTGTTTTGGAGCTTTAGAGATCTGGTTCGACAGTTCGGGTCTAGTTTGGGTCGGTTTGTGAAAACTAGAAGCTCTTTGAAGAAGTCATTGTTTATTATTGTAATAATTTAGCCCTTTGCTTGCTTAGAATGCCAAAACTAGTCCATATCAGTATGTATTTAATTATTTTTGCATTGTGAATGTACGTTATAATTAAATAAATCTTGTATGTGCATATAGTATGCCATGTAGATTTAAAATCCCACCATAGAAAGCATGAAGCATGCATTGAAGGTATGTTATAAAGAGCTATAATATATAGTATGCATGTTTAGGGTTTCAAGTATTTAATATAAAATGTTATATTAAATCCCAAAATGCTTGATGAATGTTATGGGTGATCAACATTCTATTGTTTTATAATTGTTATAAAAACCGGATTAGACATTTAAAATTCATAACAAAGATAAGATGCATGCTCACCTAGATTTAACAATTAACTTGTTCTAATAATTAAAATAGTTTGTTATCTTGTCAAATTTGGTTACAAACTCAACCGGTCTATAATCCTGTCTAAGGCTAGAAGTATTTAAGTTGATAGTTTACGGAACACCTCCTACTTGGGGATTATAACCAAATAATTGAGCGTTGTTAACCCAGTTTTATGAGTATGCGTGAGCAATGTAAGGTTTTAAACTGGTTTATCACTTAGACATCGTAGATTAAAATCCAAATATAAATGTTATACTTGGATAATCACCTAGACTTGGTTGTTTTATTAGCCGGAATATACCTAAGTAAATGTTTACCCAAAACAAATAACACACTTCAGTGGGAGATTAATAACATATACGATATGTTGTCCTTAGCTCTCACGTCCCTAAGAGTTCACACCTTGAGATTTATACTGAAGGAACTCGTTTTATAGAACCTTTAAGCGGAAGCAGATCATCCAAATCCCATTTCGATTGAACACATAGACATTTACAGTTAACAAGAATAGATTGTGCATAGAAGATAAATTACAACATGCTTTCTAACAATAAATAAAAGGTTAAGAGATTATACCTTTGAGTGGAAGTGGATCGTCCAAATCCCATTTCGATTGAACACATACATTTACAGTTAACAATAACATATTATGCATAAAAGATAAATTACAAAATGCTTTCTAACAATAAATAAAAGGTTAAGAGATTATACCTTTGAAGAACCGTTCTTCAAGTTAATCCCTCAAACGTACTCGTTGACGAATGCATCGAACAAGTCACAAACAACCTTGAACAACAACAAACAACAACACGATCCTTGAACTAAAAAGGGACACTACCACTTAGTGACCTTGGTATTCTCGGTGTGAGAATCCAGGAGTGGTGGGCTCTGGCTAAATTTGGTTAGAGGAAAGTTTTGAGTTGGAGGAGGAAGACGATCGAGAAGAAGACAAAGTTATCGTATAGAAAAGTCTGTTGATCATTTAATGAAACGAGTCTATCGCATAGGCTATCAAAGTTATTGTGTAGTTACTTAATCGCTTACTCGATCATGAGTTCTGATCACACGGAATAATTAAAAACTAGTTTTCATTTATCCCATTTTGACACACAACCGAATAACTCTCCATTAAGGGTGATTATGGAGAAAAAGGATTTAATTATGAAATAATTAATAAGTATAAATAAATATGATGACAAACTTATCATATTATATTTATAACCTATAGTTTTAATATTACATTATATACAATATATAAAACATAGTTCTTTTTCTCTATTTTATGGCATTTAATATAAATAATATTTATATTAAATTTAATCACTATGAATCTAATTCATAGAAAATATATTTGAATCATATTCAAATATTAGTTCCTTCAATCAAACAATAATGTATCAAATACGTTATGTCAATTATATCATATATAATTGAATTAATTTAATTATATCATATATAATCAAATTCCCTCTTGTTAATTTGAACCTTTCAAATTAACCCAAAAACTGATTCTAAACTTAATCTATTGAGCTACCAAGGGGACCTTATGGACTTGTAGCTTGAAGCTTCAATGGTACGGGAATAATTAATTAAACTCTTTAATCATATTATCCACCATCTGTTAACTGTCGGACACTCTACTAAAGACCGACAGCTGCACTCTTCTCACTACAGATATATTTTTGTGTCCATTGGATATAACCAATCAACAGTACGATAACCCTACACAAATCGCTTGTAGTATAGCTGGGCCAAATTACAGTTTTGCCCCTGTAGTTACATCTAACTCCTTAAGTACCATTGATCCCTCTAATGAACAATAGATCATAGTCCCACTATGATTAAACCCCTCTTGAGCCAAGAAAGGGTGTGAACGCCACATTGTTCAAGACCCGGAATCAGCCCTTAAGGGGGCAATTTATCTACTTACCCTTGCTTCGGGAAAGGAGCGAATTCCTTCTTGTGTAGCTAAGTTCCCAACTCTCTAATCAAACGAATCCTCAAAATGGTAGGCTTGTTGAGTCGGCGATCTGGCCACTCTCACCCATGCAAATTAAAGAACCGCCCTCATAGGCAGGAGTTCACAACTCACTCAGGATTAAGGTCATATTACCTATGGTTATCCTAGTGAAATGAAAGTCTCAATTATGAATAACGTTATATAACAAGACTAAACATTTTGTGGTTCGGTTTTATACAAACTTCTTTATATAGAATATCCCCACTCGCATGTCTAATACATGAATGATCGGGATTAGATCATTTGTAGCACTTTACAACATTTGTAACACCTACAAAGAGGGCCATACTCGTAGTATCACTAGGATAAGGTACCCAACTTTATCCATATACTATAGACTATTTAGGTTATCACTTAAATACGATCTACCTGTATGTCTCCACATACATGTTTAAGTTACAACGATAACCATGGATGTTAGTTTATTAGTTTGTAGTTAATGCAACTAAAATATCATATATTTCATAGATAGGAGTGAATAAAATATCATATATTATTAATTACTGAAATGTTTGTTCATACAAGTGTTTACAAACTATAGGACCCTACGAGATTTAAGGCATCAATCCCAACACATGCTGGCCTTCGTGTCACTTTGGGAGTGACCTTCATTTGAAAAATGTTTGCATGGGTCAATAACAAGGTAAATAAGGGAAGTAGTTCTTAGTAAGTGGACGAAGGATGTGTGTCAACATGTCCTATGGTCTCTTCCATTTGTTTGGACTGTGAGATTCCTATGTTGCACCTGCTTATTAACTTTATGTAACCTATGCTAGTCGTTTTACGACGGGTATCCTCTCGGAGAGTTGTAAAATGGGATTCAGAACAACTCAAACTCCACAAATTGATAGGATTTCTTAGGTTGATTCCTAACCTCGACTCTCCAATTTCGTAGCATCATTAGGGCCAACCTCTGAGGTCTGAAAATGAAAGGTTGCATTTACGAGAATTACTAAATGTTAGTAAGTTCTTGATCGAAAACGATAACTAAATGACTATAGGAATATGAGTTATTCTGGAATTAGTATTTAGTCAAGAATATCTTGCTTTAGTGAAGAAGTATTTGATTTCCCCACAGTAGCATCTATTATGACTCATTAAAGTATCGTTTCAAATAAAATAATGAAAATTGGGTACATTATTACTTTGCTAAAACAAGATTGGATTTAAAGAAACTCACTAATATAATTTTTTTTATACTTACAGCGATGGCTAGCTCATTAATACAATTAATGACTTCTGAAAAACTTAATGGGGATAATTACGCTACATGGAAATCAAAGCTGAATACAATACTGGTAATAGATGACTTGAGGTTCGTTTCAACTGAGGAACGTCCTCTGAACACCAGCTCAAACTCAAATCGAACTTTTTGGGAAACATATGACAAGTGGACAAGGGAAAATGAAAAAACTCGAGCTTATATTCTTGCTAGCATATCTAATGTTTTGGCAAAAAAAATATGATTGCATGTATATCGCAAAAGAGATTAAAAAATCTCTGCGAAGGATGTTTGGACAGCCATCTTTCTCCCTTAGACATGATGCTATAAAGTACGTTTAATTGACATATGAAAGAAGGGACCTCTGTTAGAGGACATGTCCTTGACATGATGGTCCATTCCAATATAGCAAAAGTAAACAGAACTATCGTTGACGAGAAAAGTCAGGTCAGTTTTATTCTAGAATCTCTTCTGAAGAGCTTCTTATAGTTCCGCACAAATGCAATGATGAATAAGATAGAATATAACTTGACCACTCTTCTCAATGAGCTACAGACGTATCAGTCCCTCTTGAAAACTAAGGGATAAGAAATATAGGTAAATGTTGCCACTGCAGATAAAAGAGGATCGTCCTCTATGACAAAGTATGATTCTTCTATCGTCCTCTAAGATTAGGGTTGGCAAAAATTCCGCAGGGTCGAGTCACTTCCTCGATCGAGGCGGAGAATCCCTAGTTTGATCAGGGATGGGGATCAAACTGGGGATAAAAAATAGGTACCCGATCGGGGACGGGGCAGGGACGGAGATGACCTCAAATATATATATATATATATATATATATATATATATATATATATATATATATATTGTGTTACTTTTTAACCTTTGTTTACTTTTTTTCAAATTTATTTCATAATATAATTATATTAAACTTTTTACTAAATCTAAAATGTTTTTAATTATTAATTTAAATAAAATAAAATAAAATAATAATAATACTACTTTGTTATATTAAATATTTAAAATTTGAATATAAATACCAAAATTTAATTGATTTTAAATAAATAATTAATTAAAAATAAAAATATAAACGGGAAATTTCCCCATGGGGACCCTATCCCCGAACGAGGATTCCTCGACCTCGACCCCAACTCCACAAAACGGGGAATGGGGCGGGGACGGGGATTATATATCCCCACAAGTGTAGGGACGGGGAGTGCATCCCTGGCCTTGCCTCACTTTGTTGCCAATCCTATCTAAGATAAAGTCTGATTCTGTTTCTTCTAAGAACAAAAAGTTTAAACGAAAAAGAGTAAGGGGAAGAGAAAGGCTCCTATGACTACAATGGCAAGGCTAAAGTTGCAGATAAAGGAAATTGTTTCTACTGCAATGAAGATGAGCACCGGAAGAGAAACTTCTCAAAGTACTTTACAGAGAAGATAGCGAAAAAAGCAAAAAAGAAAATTAGTTTTTGAAGAATGCTTGTAGATGAAAAGATAACTCTCAATGTTGTGAACAAGGGAGGCTATCTCAGAAAAATCAGTGGGAGTTCCTTAAGTTTTTTTCAAAAGATAGATCCATTATATTAGATAAGGTACTTATTGTTAATGTAATAAAAAGTCTTATATCTATCTTTTGTAAGAACGATTTATAAAAGTATCTTGTGTATAAATGAAGTGTTCATTTGCAAAAGACATTTTTTATTTGTTATATTATAAAACAACTTCTATGTTAAGGCCGACCAAAGCAAAGGCCATTTCAAACATTCAGATATTTAAAATGGCTAAAAAACAAAAGGTAAAGGTTTCTTCATGTACTATCTTTGGCAATAAAAAATTTGGTCATATAAATCTTAATATGATTAAGAATGATTAAAAGTGGTCATCTAAATCAGTTAGAAAGACAACCTTTTAACATTATGTGAGCCTTGTTTTAAAGATAAGATAACCAAACGATCTTTTATAAGAAGGTCTTAAGAGTCAAAGAACCTTTAGAGCTCGCACATTTAGACTTCTATGGTCCAATGAATGTCAAGGCATGAGGAAGGTATGGATATTTCATTAGTTTTATTGATGATTATTTAAAGTACAGTTATATTTACCTAACTTGATCATAAGTCTAAAACACTTTAAAAGTTCAAGGTGTATGAAAACATGTTAGGTAAAACAATTAAGACTTTGATCAGATCGAAGTGGAGAGTACATAAAATCTGAGATTTTCAGAACTATTTGATAGAACATGGAATCTAGTCACAACTCTCTCGGGAAGAAAAACAGAACCCTGTTAGACATAGTTTGGTTGAAAGATGAGCTATGCTCAAATTGCCTAAATTGTTTTGAGAATATACAATAGTGACTGTTATATACTTTTTGAATATTATTCCATTAAAAGGTTTTTTGAAACTCCATATGAGATGTGGAAAGGTCATAAAATTTGTCTATGACAAGTAAAAGTTGTTTACATATTTCAGAATTTGGGAAAGACTGACACATGTGTTGGTGCCGAACCCTAAGGAAATGGAATATCATTCAAAACAGTATGCCTATCCATAGGCTACCTAAAAACAATATACTTTTTCAACCCATAAGAAAATTAAGTATTTGTATTGACAAATGTTACTTTACTTGAAGAAGTATACATGAGAAATTATAAATTATTGTATCAAGTTTCCATAATAGTTATAGAAAATCAACAAGAGTTATTGATTAAGCTGGCCTAGAAGCAAGAATTTTTAAGACTGGTTAGATGCATCTTTTTTCAAAGAGTTAAGAGTGCTTCGATGTAGTGGGAGGGTTGTGTGGCAACCTACCCATAACATGGGTTTAGTAAAAACTCTAGTTACCAATACTTAGTAATAGCGTCGAGAATCAAGAAGTTGAGGATATAGGATACATTTCCTATTTGTTAATTAATTAGAAGTCTACTATATACTGAAATGTTTACAGAGGTTCTCTCGGCTAAAGTGTTTGAGGGTCACCTAGTGAGTCTAAGACTACTGGTTATTTAATCTAGGGCAAGTGGGAGAAAAGCCCATAGGTATATGTTAGCCAAGGTATATGATACCTAGTAAAGACAAACTATGGGTATGTGAAGCCCTAGTTTATTGTATTTCTCTCTAAAAACTCAAAAAACTCAACATTATGTGTAAAAATGTGTGTTACTACTGCAGTTTTAGTCCAAGTGGGAGCTTGTTGGGTTTTATGTCCTAAAACTCGTGGTTTGTAAACAATAAATTTATTTTGTTAATCAATATAGATATTATTGAAGTTTGATTCAATAAAGTTATTATTGAATGTTTGAATTGCTCATTTCGTTTGAGAAATAACCTAAATCCAATAAACTAAGATCCATGGCTATTACATGAGTACGTAAACTTTATATGGAGACATAAGAGTGGATCAAGTTCGAGTAGATAGCCAAAACAGTCTATAATATACGGATAAGGCTGGGAACCTTATTCTAGTGACACTATTAGATTCGACCCGTTTTTTAGATGTTACAATTGTTGTGAAGTGCTACGAACGAAGTGATCCTAATTCGTTCATGTGGAAACATACGAGTGGGGGTGTCCTATGTAAATAATTTGTATAAGATTGAACCAAGAAATAAAGTAACTCTTACTTTATAATGTTGTTTACCGTTTAAGACTGATTATTTCAAAGCGATGACCTAGGTAACTTGACCTTAATCCTGAGCTTACAATAAACTCCTATTTATTTGAGATTATCCTTGTATTTACATGGGTGAGGGCTGGCTCAACTGCACCAGCTTAATAAGCCTCCCATTTCAGGGATAAGATCGGGTACACAGCTGGGGACATAGGGTGCAAGATGGAACACATTCCTACCTACTTTTAGGGATAGTAAAGAGGTTGTTCTCTTAAGTGCTGACTTTGGGTCTTGAACAAAGGGTCCCACCCTCTCGTTGGTTCGAGAAGGACTTGATTTAATGATTAGATCACAAACCAAATTGTTCATTAGAGAATCAGTGGGACTTAAGGAATAAGAGGTAATCTTAGGGTAAAACAACTTTTGACCTAGTTGTTATTAGTAACAACCTATGAAGGGTTTAGTTACTTATTATGGTTATATTGAGTGGACACAACTATATCTACAGTGAGGGAAGTGCAACTACTGGGCTTGACCGGGTAGTTAACAAATGTTGGTTAATTCGAGTTAAAGAGTTTAACTAGTTAATCTTATACCGTTGGATCCCATGATTTGTAGGTTCATTAGGTCTCTCTACTAGCTCACAAATGGATTAAACCTTAGAATAGCGATGAGTAAATTTGAATTGTTCAAATTCGAATTGAGGGAATTAGTAATTATATGTGATATAATTACATGTTTAATTAATGAATTAAATGAAATTGGAGAATCGGATAATATTTAAATATGACTTAAATATTAAAATTACATGAATGTGAATTCATGTTTGTAGAATTAGTGGTGTAAATAATTTAATATTGGATATTAAATTATTTAATTAATTATATTTAAAATTAATTATATGAACTAATTTTATTTAAAATTAGAAATTTGAATTTTTGGAAAATTCAATTATTAAATTCCAATTTAGTTTTAATTAAATTTTTTGAAAATTTAATAAAGAGAAATTGGTTTTATTTTAATAAAATTGGAAAAATGAAAAAAAAAATGGACTAAGTGGGTTTATCCCACATGAGACACCCAATTTCCACGCAAAATCAAAGTGTTTGATGTCATTCTTACATCAATTTAAGATTGCATAATGGAATTGAATAAAAACTCAGTTCATTTTGATGAAGATGGGACATGCAAAAGTGTTCTTTGCTGAGTTTTGAATGAGGAAGAGTTCTTTACTTTGAAACTAAAAACCAGACATTTGCCTTCTAAATTCCCTCAAAATTTCAGTTCATCTTGGGTTTCACCACCCAATTTAAGGTCCTAGAGAATAGTAGGGAAGATCAAGTGGTGGTCTACATCCTTTTTGGAGTGAAGATTGAAGCTGCATTTGTGGATTGAAGAAAGTCTTTAAAGGTATATCATCAAACCCTATTCTTATCTTGTGAACATGCTTTCTTAGATCCTAAAATTGGTGAATTAAAGTGCTTAATCATACTGTTTCCGCTAATTGCATGCTAACTCCAACACTACTATGTGTCCACCTTATCCTTTGCTTGGCCAAGACTTCACTTGGTTGAGCCATGTACCCCACATTGTTGTCAATCCGACCTTGTTCGCAAGTTTTCAAGTTAACACATAGTAACCTAAGTTGGCTACAAGGTTGCTTCATCAACCATCCTCCATGCGTCTAACATCTCCTTTATGCATCCATGATGGTGCTTCCAACACATGCTCACTTAGGTTTGGATGTATGGTTCCTCAACTTGGCTCTTAATCACCTCATAGCTTCCTCTTAGAACTTAAGCAAAAGTATGCACCCATCTTCCCTCCAGCATGCGTCCAACTAGGGTTTTTGGTTTCCTTGGTGTAACTATCTCCCAAGAATTTGTCTTATGCTTCCATCTTGCTCCTCCTAGAGTCCAAATAGAATTCACAAGACTTCCTATGCACCAACCCTAGTCCTATGCACCCATCTCACCTTCATGTGCCAATCCTTTTCTTCTTCCTTCTCCATTTGTTTCTATTATCCTTCTCAACACATAACCTACTTCCTCAACTCAAAGACTTAGCCACGTGTCCTCGTTTAAAAGATTTGTGGTGAATATTTATTTTTAAGTTTTTTTTTTTTTTTTTTTTGAAAATTCTAGACTTAGATTAAAGTTGATTCTAGTCTTATGGAAATTACACAAACCTTTTTTCTTTTTCTTTTATTTTATTTTCTTTCCATTTTTATCCCCAGATTATCCCTTTAGGCCTTAGTCAACTGTCTTTTTTTTTTTTTTTTAATTGGTGTTTATTATGTAATGTGCAAGATATATATTTTTTTTTGGGTGTGCATAATCTTTTTAGGAAATTTCTTGAGAAAACATTTACAGGAATTCTTTTTAATTAAATTTACTCATAAAACAACGTTTCTGTCCTTTTCTCCGTAATGATATAGTCGATTTCTTACGGAAAAAGATATATAAAATTTATGAGAAGTTCTTTTTTTAATTAAATTTAACCGTACTCTTTTTTTTCTTTTTTTTTTCTCAATAAGATCCTAGTCAATTTCTTATGTAAAAAATACAATAAAATTCTACAAGAATTTTGATTTAAAAAGAAAAATGATTTCAAATAATAAAACGATTAAAAATATTTACAAGATATAACAATATTTTAGAACTATTAATGATAGATGTTGATAGACGTTGTTAGATATCTATCAATGTCTATCAATATCACCGATAGACACTGATAGATGTCTATCAGTGTCTATCAACATCTATCATTGATAATTCTAAAAGTTTACTATATTTTATAAATATTTTGATATATTTTTCTATATTTAAAAACAGTTATTTAAAAACCCCAACTTTGTTTTAGAAAAAAAATTCTCATTTTAAATTGAATCCTTAGGAGATTTTCATGTGGATTTCAACGTCCATCTAGAAATCATCACTTTCTCTTCTCATCAAAAACATTTTTTTTTGTTTCTTTTTTCTATGGTTCTACAAGAAATGACACAAAACCCCCCAAATAAAAGTTGAAAAGTAAGAGATTTCAAATTACTAAGAGGAATTAAACCCAAACATTGCTTTTTATGATATTTATGCAACGTCATTATGTTGGTTCTCCCAATCAAAGTTGAAAAAGTAAGGAAGGGGTTAAAAACTAGTTTTTAAAAAAGAGATTAATTTTGAAAGGTAAAAAGTTTTAAAATTACAATAAAAAATTTCCATAATAATTATAAACTAAAATTTATTTTAAAAAGTGGCATTACGAGAGAGATAAAAAATAATAAGAAATGATGTGACAAATTTTTGAACCAATCAAAATTCAAATGAGTTTACATATATTTGAAAAAAAAGGTCTATATAAGTTTAAAGTTTAATGGTCACAAATTTACAATTAAACAGCTAAGATTACAATTAATTACACAACTCATATATTTTAAGTTGGTTTACGTAAATTTTCTCCTTTTCTTTTATGAATTTCGATAAAATATAGAAATATTTTATATGAAACTATGGGCTAACACAAAGGTAGGCAATACACAAATTATGTGGATATTATATAATTTTTTTTTCTTAAATAAAAAAAGAATGGTATACATCTCAAATTTTTTAAAATCAAATCATGTTGATTGACTATTATAAAGTAGATAACAAAATCTTAAATATAAAATTAAATGTATGGATAATTGTTTGAAATATTTACTAAAAAGAAATTATTTCAAATGGTAAAACTGTTGAAAATATTTATAAAGTATAGCAAAATTTTAGAACTATCAATGATATACGTTGATAGACACTGATAGATTTCTGTCAATGTTTATCAATGTCACTGATAGACACTGATTATAAGTTTACAATATTTATTAGCGTCTATCATTGATAATTCTAAAATTTTGCTATATGAAATATTTTGGTTAATTTTTCTATATTTAAAAACAACTTTTTACTAAATCTAAAAAGAATATGATGAAATAATTAGTTATTTCAACCATCTTTTAACATCTTTATATTAACATTAATTATTTAAAATCACTTGGTTGTTATTTTGTTTTTTTTTTTTAAGAGGAAAACACATGTTTTATTATTTACCTATCTTTTTTTATGTTTCTCCCATGAACAAAAATTTATGAAACTATAGACTAAAAAATATAGAAATTATGTGGATATTGTCTGAAAGTCATTTCTCAAGTAAAAAAAAGAAATAAACATTTCTCAAATTTGCCACAATCAAATTGGGTTAATTATTAGAGACTTAAAAAACCATCCATTAATGAAATTTAATTAGTAAGGTAAAGATAATTTGAATAGTTAACTTTTAGATTCTTAACTTCATTATGCAAAATCTTACAATTTTTTTTTTTTTTTTTTGAAAAAAATACAGGTATTATCCTATTTTTTTTTTATGAATACATGACATGGTATTATAATTTAAAATGGTAAATAGATATTTCATATATGTTTTTTTTTTTTTGTTAAATCATAAGTTTTTTTTGATCTGTGAGAGAAAGTTAGAATTTAGTTATAATTAAAATTTAGTTCTATAGTTAAATTTGTACACTCATCAAGTTATTTTAATGTAAAATTTTATTTATCGAAATCAATGAATTTATAGAAATTTTTACAATATCTCTTTTTTTTTTCTTTTTTTCTTTTTTAATTAAAACTACTTAACTAGATAATAAAATTACAATACTTATTTAAGTAAATTATTCTTAAAAAAAACAAAAGAATTCATATTATAAATTTGAAAGCTTAGGGCTAAAATTTTGACACAATTTCAAGTTTAAGGTCAATTTTTTAATTATTATTTTCTTTCAACATTATTCTAATGTTATCTATATATTTTCAACACTCATTTGTGCTTTTCAATTTGCTTCTATAAGAGAAAAACAAATTGACTACTTATGCAAATATTGCTAGTCATTTTCCATGTCCCAAAGCTAATAATGAAGTAAGTCTATGTAAGAAGTGACACTTGGTGCAAAATAATGTACAAAACTATGCTTCTCGACATGTGGCTATTGAAATTGTGGAAACCGGTATTTGACTGAATAAATTCTTATATTTAACTTGATATTTACCTAGGAAATTTATAGAAAGGACGATAAGTTAATTATACTCCAATAGCTCAATTATAGCTTAAATACATAATTGAGGCCTAAATATCTCAAAGAAATATCGAAGGAGATAATGAAATTACAAGTCGAGCAAATTTCAAGATGATATACAAAAATATGATTTGCTTTCACTGATAGAGTATATTAACATGCAGTGGAGAAAATCAGAATGAATAAACACTCTAATTATACTTAACTTGAGTTTAAAACATGCTTCAAAGTAACTATTACGGAAGAGAGTTTGCTTAACAGAATACCTTTGATGAAACCTCTGCAACACCAGTTGAGCTCCATGTAAAAATGCTTCAATCCACAAGTAGACCACCACGAAGATCTTCTTTACTATGTTCTTGCAAGGATTGTATGGTGGAATCACTAAATTAAGCTGGATTTGATGAAGATGTGAAGAGGGTTTAGAGGGTTTTGAATTTTGCAGAGTTCTTGAAGAAGTTCTGAATGCTTACCTTAATCATTCACCCAACACTTGAATTTATAAATCTTTCATCATACAAATTTAAAGCTTGCATGAATGCCAACTTCTTCTTCATGGATTAAGTGAAATTGGATGAATAAGGTGCTTTGCACCATAGTGGAGATTTTCAACTTTTGGAAATTTCCACTTTGAATTTTCAAAATTTAATTTCCAAAATTTGTTTTTGTTTTCAAATTTAGTTTTCAAATTTTTTTCAAAAATGATTTCTAAAATCAAATTTACAAATAAACCAATTTTTTTGTTTATTAGTTTTATAAAAAATTAATTGAATTAACTAATTTTAAATAAAACTAATTAATTAAACCTTTTAATTAATTTTGTTAATTAAATATCTAATATTAAATTAATAAAATACTAATTTCACTACAATAAATTTAATTTCATATAACTAATATTTAAATCATAATTTAAATATTAATTGATTCTCCAATTTTGTTTAATTTCGATAAAATTAAACATTTCAATTGTATCTAATACAATTAATAGAAACACTAATCGGATTTGTACTTTTCAAATTCTAAAACCTGACTTTAAATCTCATCAAGATTACTCAATTTACTAATCCAAATTACGAGCTAGTAGATGGACCTTATGAACCTACAAATCATGAGCTCAAACTATTTGTAATTAATTGGTTAAACTCTTTAAACCAAATTAATCACTATTCGTTAACTACCAAGACATTCCACTATAGCTAGATAGTTGCACTTCCTCACTGTAGATATATTTCTATATATTTTAACCATAATCGGTAAGTCAATCCTTCATAGGTCGTTCATATTTACAGTTGGGTCAAAGATTACCATTTTACCCTTGTAAATACATCTTGCTCCTCCAGCTCCCACTGATCCTCCATTGAACAATTGATTTATAGTCCAACTTATAAATCACGACCCTCTCTTTCATGAGAGGGTGGGGCCCCATTGTTCAAGACAAGGTATCAATGCTTAAGAGAACAACCTATCTACTAACCCTAAATCGGGTACGAGTAAATTCCATATTGCAAAGCTATGTCCCTAGCTATCTATCCGGTCTTATCCCAAAATGGGAGACTTATTATGCATTGTTGTTGGACTACTATCAAGGATAATCCCAAATAAACAAGAGTTCATAGTTAGCTCAAGACTAAGATCGAGTTACCTTAGGTCATTGAGTTTGAGATAGTCAGTTTTAATTGTAAACAGTTGTTATAAAGAAAAGTGACTATTTGAGGTCCGGTCTTATGCAAACTCATTGTACATGATGCCTCCACTCACATGTCCCCAAATGAAAGATTTTTTAATCACATCATTTGTATTAGTATACAAAATAGGCCGCATCCAATAGTGTCACTAGGATGAGGTACCCAATCTCTTCCGTATACTTATAGACCACTTTGGCTACATATTAGAACTTGATCCTCTCTTATGTTGCCACATAAAGTTAAAGTAGTCATGTTATAGCCATAGATTTGTTTATTGGATTTCATAAAAGGATGCAATCCCAATAGTAATTTATTGAATAAAATACTTAACAAAATTTTTATTGATAAATAGAATATGTTAACAACATTTACGAACTACGAGTTTAGGACATTCCCAATATTCATATTATCCCAATTTTCTTCGTAAGTAAATAAAACCCTTGTGGCACACTATTTATCTTTGAGGTCTACTTTTTAAGGTTAGATTGATGAACGATAACTTGCCTAGAGTGGTTTTGATTAAGGATCTCATGTTACAAAGATCGAAAGACATAACATATGTGTACTATTCATCTCATTATCAATTAGATTTGAGATGAAACCTCGTGTTTATCAAATATAGAATCCAGAGTTCATGAAGTTCAAACAAGGATAAATATTTGTCATTATGTCGATATATCCATAAATCAAAGGACGTAGACTTCGACCTCAGTTTTAGGAATGTATTCAATTTAACCAAAAGTTGAGCAGACATCGAGCTTAGCTTTAAGGCTAGATTCGATAAACAATGAACTTGATAAACAAAAGTTTTGACCTCAGCTCCAAAACTGGGTTCGTTAACCAAAAGTTGTAAAGATATCGACCTTAGCTCTAGGGCTAGGTTCGATAAATATTAGACTTGATAAACACAGCTTCGACCTTAGTTCTAGAACTGTCTTCAAATTTTTGGTGAGATTCTGACACTAATGAACATTATTATATCAACAAAAGTGTCAAGGGAAAATAATAAATGAATGCCACATTACATAAATAAGGTATGCGTTGAGGGGCCAGTAGTAAACCATCACTGCTAAAACAAAAGTTACAAGTTGGAGGTTAGGGATAAACAAGTTAAGCATTGTTACAACAAAAGGAGTTCGGTTAGGGGTAAACAACTATTAGGGTTGATGCCCTAAATCTCGTAGGGTCTTATAGTTTGTAAATGTTTTAAACAAGGTCCTATAGTTTTTAAATGTTTTAAACAAACTCATTGTGTTTTTAATAAAATATGTGATTCCATATTTTAGTTGCATTAACCCCAAACCAATAAACTAACATCCAAGGTTATCTTGTAACTTAAACATGTATGTAAAGACATATGGTGAATCATGTTTAAGTGATAACCTAAATGGTCTGTAGTAGATGGATAAGGTTAGATACCTTATCCTTGTGACACTATGAATATGACCCGCTTTGTAGGTGTTACAATTGTTGTAAACTGCTACAAATGATCTGATCCTAAATTCACGTATAGACATGTGAGTAGGGATATTCTATACAAAGGAGTTTGTATAAGATCAGACTACGAAATGTTTAGTCTCATTATATAATGTTGTTCATAATAGGGACTTACATTTTACCATGACCATAGGTAACATGATCTAAATCCTAAGTGAGTTGTGAACTCCTGCCTATGAGAGTGGTCCTTTGATTTGTATCGGTGAGAGTGACCAGATCGCCGACTCAACAAGCTTGTCATTTTGGGGATTCTTCTGATTGGGGAGCTGGGAACACAGCTACACAAGGAGGAATTCACTCCTTCCCCGAGGTCGGAGTAGATAGATAAATTGCTCACTTAAGGGTTGATTTTGGGGCTTGAACAATGTGGCATCACACCCTCTCTTGGCCTGAGAGGGGCTTTAGTCATAGTTGGACTAAGATCTATTGTTCATTAGAGGGATCGGTGGTACTCTAGAAGTTAGATGTAACTACAGGGGCAAAACGGTAATTTTGGCACAGTTGTTCTTACGAGAAATTTGTGAATGGTCATCGTACTGTTGATTGGTTATATCCAATGGATACAGAAATATATCTGTAATGCGAAGAGCGCAACTGTCGGTCTTTAATGGAGTGCCCAACAGTTAATGGATGATGAATAGTTTAATTGAAGAGTTTAATTAATTATTCATGTACTGTTGGAGCTTCAAGCTACAGGTTCATAAGGTCCTCTTAGTAGCTCAATAGGAATAAATGAGAATCAATTTTTGGATTAATTTGAATTTTTCAAATTAATCAAGGGATTTAATTATATATAATATAATTAAGTTATTTTAATTATATGTGATATAATTATTATGATGTATTTGATACATTATTGCTTTAGTGAGAGGAAATATTTCAATATGATTCAAATATTAATTATATGAATTGGATTCATAATTGTTAAATTTAATATAAATGTGATTTATATTAAATGCCATATGAGAGAGAAAAGAAACTATAGGTTATATTGTATGTGATACAATATTAAAACCATAGGTTATATGTTATATTTGATATAACATATAATTTAATATATATATTATATGATAAGTTAGTTATCGTATATATATATATATATATTAAATATTATTTTTAAATGAGAGAGAGAGTTACAACTCCTTCCCCCTTTTTTCTCTCCACCCATGTAAGTGGGTAGTTGATATTTTTGGCATTTTTGAAAGAGAGGAGATAATCTCCTTCTTCGGAAAAAAAAAAAAAAAAAAACTGTGTGAAAGACAGAAAGTGTTCTGTGAGTTTTGAATTGTTGGTGAACAATCTCAACTCTTCCTCCTCTCTACTAAAAAAAAATTCTCTTATTCTAAAATAGTCAGAGCCCACCACTCATGGATTTTATGCTGAGAATACCGAGGAAGCCATCGTGGTAGTGTTCAGATCTCGATCGAGGGATACTTGAAAAAAGTCTTCAAAGGTAAGGGTTTCTGAATCCTTAAGTTTTCATTTAATTTAGCATGCTGTAATTTATGTAAATGCACATCTTGTTCTTTCTTTTTTGTAAAAATTAATTTTTTTTTAAAGAATGGTGTTTAGGACGATCTGCTTCCGCTCAAGGTTCCTTTCAATTTGGGATCCTTCAACAACCATTATACAACGTCATTAAGTAAACATTGAGGGTAGATGTAAACCATAACCATTACAAAAAAAGTGACAAGCTAGAGGCCTGGGTTAAACATGTGTCACAACAAAAAGACGTCAAAAGTCAAGGATAGACAAACATTACATGACATAATTAAGGTATGCACCGAGGGTAAGAGATAACACCGTGACAACAAAAGTAATAACTAGAACTCAGGGTTAATCAAAATTTGAAACTACCTCTATTTGGCAAAGGTTCAACCTCAATCTTGTATTAAGTTGGATTCAATGGATCGAGGCTTTAATTATGCTTCAACTAACAACTATTGTCCTTGCCTGGAAAAGTTTTAACCTCGATTAGGTTTGGTATAATGAACCTAAACTTATTATAGGCTTCAACCATAGTTTTGGATTGGAATGAATTTAACCAAAATCGAAATGGTCTTGCTTAGAAATGGTTAAACAAAAATTTGGATAAGGTTTGATTTAAACCTAAATCTTAGATAAGGTTCAATCTCAGTTGAATATTTAATCAAAATATGAAACCAATGTGAAGACATAATATCTGAATTTGATAGACTTGGGCTTGACATTGTTAGAGAGAAATCTAAGCTGGAAGAAGAAGAAGATGAAAAGACAGTGGTTGCCAAATCATAGCCAACTCAGCTGCCAAATCACAATGAACATTTATATTTAAATTACCTGATTAGTTGGAGTTGTTATTCCTCTCTCATTCTGATTGGCTATGTAAATTCTCACCCATTCTCTCTCCAATTTGTTATAGATTTGTTTATTTCTTTTTTGCTCTCAATGATGGAAAATCAAGTTCATAAATGGGGCTGATATAGCCCTTTATAAATATGTGAAAATTAATACAAAAAAGCATTCCTTCAGCCATCTGTCTCTTCAAAAGCTTAACTTGGTATCAGAGCCTCCATGGCCAACACTTTTCCCACTGTAGTCTTCTCAGGTCCTGAGCTTACTCGATTCAGTCACCCACCTCTCAACCAACTCCTTAATCAAATCACCAGCATCAAATTGGAAAGAGGGAACTATCTCCTGTGGAAAACGCTTGCTCCTCCCATTCTGCGCAGCTACAAACTCAAGGGCCATTTATCAGGTACAAATCCTTGCCCATCCATGTTTCTTACTTCCTCTAAAACCCCCTCATCGTCCTCTGGTGTCAGCACACAAACTGTCTCCGAAGACTCTGTCAGCACTACGGTTGAGCGGAGCATCAACCCTCAATATGAGACCTGGAAACAAGTTGATCAGCTTCTACTTGGGTGGCTCTACAACTCTATGTCCCCAGAGGTAGCCATTCAGTTAATGGGTTGTAATAACGCCAAGGACCTGTGGCAAGCCATTCAAGAGCTGTTTGGTCTACAATCAAGAACCGAGGAAGATTATCTCCGACAAATATTTCAACAAATAAGGAAAGGAAATCTCAAGATGAGTAAATATCTAAGCCTGATGAAGACACATTCAGACAATGTAGCCCAAGTTGGCAGTCCGGTTACAACTCGAGCCCTAATCTCCTAAGTACTTTTGGGACTAGATGAGAAGTACAATCCTGTGGTGGTAGATATTCAAGGCAAACCAGGCATATCATGGTTAGATATGCAATCTGAGCTTCTCTCGTATAAAAAGAGACTCGAGCATCAAAACTCTGTGAAGGCCAGTAGCTCCTTCCATAACCCAGTCACTGCTAATGCTGCATTCAGTAAAATACAAAATGGCTCAAAACCTCAGGGACCTCCAATCTTCATTCGACAACAGTTTAGAGGATCTCATGGTGGTGGAAATCAGGGACAGAACCATTAGTACAATGGTATGAACAATAGAGGACGGGGAAGATATCGTGGCAACAACAACAGACCAATTTGCCAAGTATGTGGTTATGGACACATTGCCATGGTCTGTTATCACCGTTTTGAGAAAGATTTTACTCCTAATGCACCTCAAGGATGAGGAAACACTGGTATGTCCGCATCACTAATCCAAATGCGTTTTTGTCTTCATACACATCTAATCCATTTGTTGTCACACCCAAAATTGTTGGAGACTTCTCCTGGTATGCAGATAGTGGTGCTACAAATCATGTGATAGCTAATCCCAACAACATTGGCAACCAAACCGAATATGGAGGTACTGATTTAGTAACAATTGGAAATGGTGACAAATTACAAATTACTTACACTAGTGATTCTTGTTTATTTAATGGACAAAATGAGTTTTATCTTCGAAATATGATGTATGTACCTACCATAGCTAAGAACTTACTAAGTGTCTCTAAACTTGCCCAAGATAACTCATTTTTTCTTGAATTTTATGGTGATCATTGTTTGGTTAAGGACAAAGCTACAAGACACACATTTCGGGGGGGGGGGGGGGTGGGTTACTTAGTGATGGGTTATACAAATTGAACAATGTCAGAATAGTAAAGAGTACGAGTCCACAATCGCTGTCACGAATGGAAAAGTTCAGATAAATGTTGTTGAGTCATGTACTGTTTGGCATAGGCGCTTAGGTCACCCATCAGTGAAAACTTTACGTTATTTACTCAAGAGCTGTAATGTTCATACAAAAACTAATGAAGAAAACTTGTTTTGTGAATCCTGTCAACTAGGCAAGTCTCACTCTCTTCCCTACCTAAACTCTGACTCTCATGCCTCTCTTTGATATTATTCACTCTGATGTATGGGGTCCAGCACAATTACCATCCTCTAATGGTTATCGATATTATATATCATTCATTGATGACTTCAACAGGTATCTGTGGATCTATCCTCTCAAGTTAAAAAGTGAGGATGTGAATGCATTCAACCACTTTCTTAAGATGGTGAATGAATGTCAGAACAGTAAAGAGTACGAGTCCACGATCGCTGTCATGAATGGAAAAGTTCAGATAAATGTTGTTGAGTCATGTACTGTTTGGCATAGGCGCTTAGGTCACCCATCAGTTAAAACTTTACGTTATTTACTCAAGAGCTGTAATGTTCATACAAAAACTAATGAAGAAAACTTGTTTTGTGAATCCTGTCAACTAGGCAAGTTTCACTCTCTTCCCTACCCAAACTCTGACTCTCATGCCTCTACTGCCTTATTCACTCTGATGTATGGGGTCCAACACAATTACCATCCTCTAATGGTTATCGATATTATATATCATTCATTGATGACTTCAACAGGTATCTGTGGATCTATCCTCTCAAGTTAAAAAGTGAGGCTGTGAATGCATTCAACCACTTTCTTAAGATGGTGAAGAATCAATTCAACAAAACAATCAAGACTATGCAAATAGATAATGGCAATGAATGCACCAAAATCTTTTATATTTGTGAGTCTGAAGGAATTACCACAAGATGATCGTGTCCTTATTCTTCAGCTCAAAATTGAAGGGCTGAAAGAAAGCATAGGCATTTGGTAGAAACTAGATTAACACTTCTTGCATAGGCATACATGCCTTTATCATTTTGGTGGGATGCATTCTTTACAGCCACCACCTTAATTAATGGACTACTTACCCCTGTTCTCAGAGGTAAATGTCTTATTGAATTACTATTTCACACTAAAATTGATATTTTTGCTCTCAGGGTCTTTGGCTGTGCGTGCTATCCCTGCCTCCATCCCTACCAAGGCAGTAAGTTCCAACAACACTCTGAACAGTGTGTCTATCTTAGGCCAAGTCCAATTCATAAAGGTTATCGCTGCTTAAGCTCGTTAGGAAGGATCTATGTCTCGAGGAATGTTAAGTTCAATGAAACTGTATTCCCATTTGCCTCCAAACCACAGGTGGAAACTAGTACCAATCACATACACTAGTCAATACAACTTAATTGGCAACCTTTGTTACAAAATCTACCATTTCCAGCTGCCCACTGTCCTACAATCAACCCTCCAATAAAAACTCCACCTAGTCCACATACCTCACCTATTGATACAAATAAGATCCCACTGTCATAACCAACAACAACATCCTCCTTTTCCTTACCAGACTCATCACTCCACACCAGGCCAGAAGCCACTTCAGAACAGCCTACCTCTTCATCATCTGTCCCAATATCCTTGCTTAAACTTATTGCCTCTTATCCAACAACCATTAGTCCCCATTCCTCACCAAACATCAACTCAACCTCCAGTTCAATCAGCCGCTCAAACACTCCCTCCCCCACTTCCCTTACATCCAATGGTACAAGAGCCAAAGCTGGAATATTCAAACCAAAAACCTGGCTTGCACAGAAAACTGACTGGAATCTCATCGAACCAACTAGAGTAAAGGATGCCTTATCTAATCCACGTTGGAAGCAAGCAATGGATGATGAATACTTGGCTCTTATTCAAAATAAAACATAGCAGCTTGTCCTGCCTATAGTATTGTATCAGTAACAGCGGCATAAAGATCATCAAGGCATTCAAACTCACTAATTTTGGCAAAATATTAAGCATGCTCTTGCAAAAAAAAAAAACAAATGAGTTTCAAGACATACCTCTTGTAGAACTTTTTCAATGCTCCTTCTCTAGTTGCTATCTTCTCCAAATCTTATTGTAGACCACCTCAAGATCTTCCCCACTATTCTCTTGGTGCTCTAGATTGAGTTGTGTGACTCAAAACAAGCTTGAATCAAGGGATAAAGGAGAAAAGCTCATTGTATCAACTTTGTTGAAGAACCTTTCTTCAAACCCGAATTTTCTCTAAAATTCTCTATAGATTGCATATCCGATTTTCACTCCAATCTTTTCATTATATTGAAGATCAACATGTAAAGGAGAGCTTGCATGAGTTGCAGCTCATGCTTGGAGAAGACAAGGCAAGGTTGAATGCATTTTGTGTGAGCTACTTGAAAGATGAATAATGGAAAAACCAATTTTTCCATTTGTGTGTTTTGTCTTTTCCTTTTCAATTTTATCTCAAAAAACAAAATTTGATTTTATAAAATCTATTTTTATTTTAAAAAATAAAAAATTTAATTAATTTCATAAATTAATTATTAAATAAAACTTAATTAATTTAATATCAAATATTACATTAATTTTAACACATATCCATCTTTATATATTTAAAACATATTTAAATATATTCTCCTATTCCGGTTAATTTTTAAATTAAACATGTAATTATATCTCATATAATTACTAATTTCCTTAATTCTAATTTGAACGTTTCAAATTAGCTTATCACGTTATTCTAGAGTTAGTCCGTTACGAGCTAGTAGGGGGACCTCGGGGACCTACAGATCATGGGCTCCATCGATCCAAGATTAATTGGCTAAACTCATTAGACCAAGTTAATCTCCATTCGTTAACTAATGGGTGACTCCATTAAAGCCCATAGTTGCACTTCTCTCACTGTAGATATATTATGATCACAAGATTTAACCATAATCAGCAAATCGACCCTTCATAGGTTGTTCGTAATAACGACTGGGTCAAATCTCTGTTTTAGCCCCGAGATTATGTCTTATTCCTTAAGTCCCTACTGATCCTCTAATGAACAACTGGTTTGTGATCCAATCACTAAACCAAACTCTCTCAGCCTAGTGGGAGGGTGGGGCCCCTTGTTCAAGACCTGAATTCAGTACTTGAGAGAACAACCTTTCTCCTTTCCCTAAATTGGGTAGGCGTGAACTCTGTCTTGTACCCTACGTCCTCAGCTATCTACCCGGTCTTACCCCTGAAATGAGAGTCTTATCGAGCCGGTGCTGTTGAGCCAACCCTCGACTATGCAAATCTAAGGGAAATCCCGAATAAACAGGAGTTCATAGTTAGCTCAGAATTAAGATCGAGTTACCTAGGTCATTTAGGTGAAATTGTCAGTCTTATATAATAAACAACATTATAAAGTAAGAGTGACTTATTTCTTGGTCCTGATCTTATGCAAACTCATTGCATAGGATGACCTCACTCCTCATGTCATAACATGTACGAATTAATATCACATCGTATGTAGCACTTTACAACTCTTTGTAACAACTACAAAGTAGGCCACATCCAATGGTGTTACCAAAATAAGGTACCTAACCTCATTCATGTACCATAGATCATTTTGACTATTTACTTGAACCTAATCCACTCTTATGTCTCCACATAAAGTTCAAGTACTCATACAATAGTCATGGGTCTTAGTTTATTGGATTTAAACTTTCATACAATTTATAAAATCAATAACAAGTATATTGATTATAGAAAATATTTATCATTTTACAAACTGCGAGTTTTTAGGACATAAAACCTAATACCACTATCCCCCTCCTACAATGTAATTGGAAACAAGTGGATCTACCGGTTAAAGAGGAATGCTGATGGGTCAATTCAACACTACAAAGCCAGACTAGTAGCCAAAGGATTTCATCAACATCTGGGTATTGATTTCTTTGAAACATTTAGCCCAGTTGTCAAAGCATCAACCATTCGAGTTCTACTCAGCATTGCTGTCACTCATCATTGGCCTCTTCGACAATTAGACTTCAATAATGTCTTCCTCAATGGAACTCTCACTGAAGATGTATATATGTCTCAACCACCAAGATATGTAGATGCAAGGTATCCAAACTATGTCTGCAAACTCACTAAGGCCATTTACGGACTCAAACAAGCCCCTCGGGCCTGAAACACAGTTCTAAAAATAATTCTTCTAAATGAGGATTCAACAATTCCACGTCAGACACTTTGTAGGATCTAAAGGCAACACTAGAAGGAGAAGGGGGGGGGGGGGGGGGAGAAAGGAGGGGAGGGAGGGGGGTGAATAGGGTTGACTACAAATTTTTTTTTAAATAATTTTATCTTCAAACAATGCTCAATAAAGTTAACGCACTAATTTGATTAAAGAAAATTTATGCAAGACAAAACTTAAATCATGCAAGCTATGATAATTTCAAATTTAAAGACAATTTAATCAAGGATAAATTTAAATAACACACTAAAAATTAAATCATGCAATTTGGAAAGATTAAAAAAATAACTAAGACAAGAAGCAAAAAATTTGAAAACAAGAAATAAAAGAGAGAGAGGAAGAGAAAACACCGAGAATTATAGTGGTTCGGAAAATTGCCTACTCCACTCTCCAAGATTTCTTCTTGGGTATTTCATTAAGTGATCCTCTTGCAGGTGAGGACCAAACCGACACATGACCCTCTTTTTCCTAGATTAAAAAGAAACCCAAGATCCTTTTTACTGGTTCAGGATCAAACCAATTTATTTTTCTCACAACCCAAGGTGTACCCACACCTTATTACAATTCCCAAAAATTAAAAAAAAAAATCTCACAATATTACCTCTTGAAGGCTAAATACACAAGTTGAGCACTTAGAAAAAAACTCACAAAAATAACTCTAAGCCAATTTAGGAGCAAGGAGGACAAGAATTTGAGAGTAGAGAGAATTGAGAGCTTAAGACTTGATAGTTTTTGGTGTGTGTATATGAAGAGTAAAATCAAGTCAAATTTATAGGCGAGGGGGATAAATTTTGGCCATTGGATATGATTGCAAATGAAGGGTGGAGATTAAATAAAAATAGAAAAGGAAAGGATTTGAAAAGAAATTTTGAAATATTGGAATTATTGAGATTTGGAGAATAAAAAGGATTTGAAGGATGAAAATTTAGGAAGGAAATTAAATTTGAAAAGGCTAAAATTTGGTGAGAATTTGGAGAAAATTGAATTAGAAAATTAAAGAAAAATAAGAAAATAAAAATGAAAATAAAAAATAGCCAGATGATATGAGCACCACGCGCACAGGGGAGGAGATTGAGCGTCACGTGCCACATTCTATGAAGAAACTGCAGGCACGTGCGGCGCACACGCGCGTCCGCGCGTGAAACTGGGTGACCGCCATTTGTTATTATCTCATTCGTCCACGGCTGCCACGTCATTGCCATGTCATGTGCCATGTCAGCAAAAAGTGATCGGTTGGAGCGTCACATCATCCGCCCTGTCATCAATATTGGCCATTTGTGTGCCACGTCAGCCGCCACGTCAGATGCCACGTTGGATTTCCTCTCCAATCTTCTTTTGCTTTTAACTTTCTCGTTTGAACTCCGATTTGAGTGATTCAAATTGAGTTGGAATCATTTTTCTGAGCTCTACAAGACAATGACTCTGAAGTACAAAAAATCTGAGTTTTTTTATCATCAAAATACTTGGTTTGATTGAAGCCCTAAAGGTAACACACTTCTCTATTCATACTTCACAAAGATCATCTACAATTTTTCTCCTTGTATATGTTGATGATGTAATAATAACATGGAATGACTTGACACTCGTTGAGCTTTTGATCAAGAAATTGGATAACATCTTTGCCTCAAGATTTGGGCTGACTACACTACTTTCTGGGCATTCAAGTGACATATGTTGACTATGGGATCATTCTCAATCAAACAAAGTATATAGATGATCTTCTTCACAAGCTGAATATGGAAAGTCTCAAACCTACTGCATCTCCTAGCATTCAAGGCAAACATTTTTCCAAATCAGAAGGCATACTACTTGAAGACCCCTTTTTATATCGCAATACAGTTGGAGCCCTACAGTACTTGACGCATACTCGACTGGACATTGCCTACATAGTCAACACATTGAGTCAATTCTTTCAAAAACCCATACACGCTCAATGGCAAGTAGTGAAACGTCTCCTTCGATATGTTGGTGGCACTAGGAACCTTGGTCTTCTATTCTAACCAAGTCAGGATCTCCAAATCTCAGCCTTTTTCGATGCTGATTAGGCAGCAAACCTTGATGACAGAAAATCAGTGGTTGCCTATTGTGTATTTGTAGGAAACAACTTGGTCTCATGGTCATCTAAGAAGCAAACAACAGTTGCTCGATCGAGTACTGAATCCGAGTATCGAGCACTTGCTCATGGGACCTCTGAAATTGTGTGGCTGCAACAACTTTTCAAGGAAATGGGGATGGCCTCATCTTTCAAAACGGTGTTATGGTGTGATAACTTAACTGCCAATGCCCTTGCAGTCAACCTAGTCTTTCATGCCAGGACCAAGCACATTGAGATTGATGTGCACGTCATTCGTGATTAAGTACTTAAAGGAAATCTTGAGGTACGTTATGTTCCTACTACGGATCAACTAGCTGTCTGCTTAACAAAACCATTATCTCATTCACACTTCTACTGCTTACGTGACAAACTTGGACTCGTGGAACTAGCCCCAAGTTTGAGGGGGGATGTTAGAGAGAAATCCAAGCTAGAAGAAGAAGATGATGAAAAGACAGTGGTTGCCAAATCACAATGAACATTTATATTTAAATTACCTGATTAGTTGGAGTTGTTATTCCTCTCTCATTCTGATTGGCTGCATAAATTCTCACCTGTTCTCTCTCTAATTTGTTACAGATTTGTTTATTCCTTTTTTGCCCTCAATGATAGCAAATCAAGTTCATAAATAGGGCTGATATAGTCCTCTGTAAATATGTGAAAATTAATGTAGAAAAGCATTCCTTCAGCCCCCTGTCTCTTCAATAGCTTAACTAACATATGCTTCAACTAAAAGCAATTGATATTGCTTGATGAGATTCCTACTTGGATCTTGGATCGAGTTCGGTGACCTAAGCTTGGAGTAGGTTTCAACCAAAAGCAAGTGATCTTACTTGGCAAGGTTTCTATCTTGATCGGGTTTGGTTTAATGGACATAGAGTTGGGGCTTCAATGACAATAAATCAATCTTTGTTGACAATGTTTTTACGTTGATTGAGTTTAGTTTGATGGACCACTTGGAGTATTAGACTTCTCAACCAAAATCTTGAATTAAGTTGAATTTAATCAAAATGGAATAGGCCTTGCTTGGTAAGAGTTCAACTTCAATCTTAGATTACTACTACAAAATTTGCATTACTTGACACTTGCAATTTTTAATTATTTGACGTTTTTGGAAAAAAAAGTCAAGTAATGACATTTTTAAGAGAAAACGTCAAGTAACTTGTTAAAAAGGTGAAGATTTCGCGGATGTTTTCAAACTTTTTTACATGAACTAGAACTTGATGTTTTAAAAATGATGTTTAATAAGATTTTACTTACAATGTATAGATTTCAAGCATAAATTTGATTATTTAGATTTTTAATTGACATGTTTTGAATATGAAGAAAAATATTAACGTTCAATTAAAAGTATATATTATATTGTTTTTAGATTCTCCAACCCCAAATTGCAGCCCACTTCAGGATTTGTGCTTGTTGCTCCCACTTCGCGATTTCTCAGCCCCAAATCGCAGCCCCGACATCGAAATTGCAGCCCTTCCATCGAAATCGTTCGTCCGTCGAAAACGATTTCACTTCCATCGTTCTCACTTCCATCAAAATCGTTCGTTCGTCCTCTAAATCGTTCTCGGCCCTTCACAATCGTTCGTCTGCCCTCCAAATCATTTCTCAGCACCAAATCTCAGGTTCTCACTTCCGACCGCAACTTCAAGTGGTTTCACTTCCGGCGGCGACATCAAGTGGTTTTCACTTCCGACGGCGACTTCAATCAATCTGCACATCTCTCAGTTCTCACTTCCGGTCCCGACTTCAAGTTCAATATCGTGGTTTCACGTTCTCAGTTCTGGGTTTTCAGTCTCGTGGTTCCTTCAGTGGTAGCATAAGCCCATGTATTATTCAATTCTATCCTCCGTTCTATTATTTGGGACTATTAAATTTTGAATAATTGCATTATATGATAAATACATTTTAAAAAATCAAACTATAATTTCAACTTTTTTGTAATCATTAGATAGTATCAAATTTTAGATGGAAGTCATTTGTTATGTTTGTAATAAAAAAAAAAAAAAAAAAAAACCTAAGGATACACATCGAGTTTTTAATAATTTATTTTTTATTAAAGTTACAATTGCCCCTTAAATTTTACTGTTAACTTATTTATGGATTGAGAATAATGGTCATGTTTTGGGAAATCACCGCTATTTTGTCTGTGTAATTTTTTTTTTTTTGGGACTCTAGATATTTCAACTGTAGAATGATTTGGTGTACTATTTTCACTTAGGATATGAGCCCACGGGAAAGATTTAAGAGAAAGAACTGGAGAACCAAGAGAAAGAAAAGAATAATATACCCTTAAGTCCCGTTTATATATATATATATATATATATATATATATATATATATATATATATGTTACTGGTATTGTGGATGTCTAGTCCACTTGTTACCTTATTTTAGACTTGTGTTTTGTGAGTCCAATTGGGATTAATTTTTTAGGTTGGCCCATCTTGAAATTCCTAGGTTTTCTTTTATGTGATATGGATATGATCGGAGGGGAAATAGAGTGAAAAAGAAAAAGAAAATCGGAGAGAAAGATAACAGTTCGATTTTTCAGTGTAGCTTCCACAAAGTTGTCGATTACCAGAGTTTGAATTGTTGGATCGTACTAAATTTGATGAACCTATTTGGTACATATAGGGTCTCGTTTTGAATGGTTAGATCATTATTTGAAGCTCTGGTTTGTTCGTAATTGTAAAACAGGGTGATTTTCATTGATTTTATCTCTCAAGTGTTGATCTTTTATGTATGAAAGTATTGGTTGGTAACGAATTCTTGTACAATTGATTTAAGTTCTTTTCCTCAATTTTATCATAATAAAAAAAGTTGACATGGGTGGACTCCTCACAAGTCCAGTGGTTTTTACTCTTCACATTGAAGGGGTTTATCATGTATAATTCGTGTGCTCTTTGCTTCAAAATTTTATGGTTTATTATTGCCCATTATTGGTTGATTGTTTGGTGATTATTTGTGGTATTTTGGTGTATAATTGTTTGGTTGATTGTCTTGAAGGTGATCCTAGTGGGTTGTTGATATATTGTTTGCGTCCTATCATTTGGTATCAGTGTAGGTTTAATTTAATCATTGTTATGGAGTCTGCTAGTAATGGTGGAGGTAGTTCAATGATTAAGTTGACATTAACCAATTATTCCATTTGGAAATAGATAATGGAGTATTTGTTATATTGCAAACAATGTTTAATCCAATTGAAACAACTATAAAAGTTTATGGCACAGTTTCCAAACGAACAAAACTAAAGAAAATGGAATAAAAGGATTGGGGAAAGTTAAAGAGAAAAACTTTGGGAACTATTCGGCAATGGATTGATATTTAGTATTTTCAACCATGTTTTTAAGGAGTCTGACACATGAGTTGTGGAAAAAATTGGAAGGTTTTTGTGAAAGGAAGACTGCACATAACTAAGTTTCTTTAATCAAGCAACTTGTTAATTTGACATTGAAAGGTGGGAAGTTTGTTTCTAAGCATTTGAGTGATTTTTAGGATTTTATTAATAAGTTGACTACTATGGAGATTGATCTTGATGATGAATTGTTGGCTTTGTTCTTGTTGAGTTCTTTGCTAGACAGTTGGAAAACCATGGTTGTAACTATTAGTAACTCTACTCCAGAAGGTGTTTTGTTTTTGGATGTTATCAAACAAAGCATATTCAATGATGAGATAAGAAGAAAGAAGATGAGCATTGATGATTCACATGCTTTTGTTGTTAAGAATCATGAAAGAAACAAGAGTACGGACCTAAAGGTCATGGTAACTCAAAGAGAAGGTCCAAGTCTTGAGACAAAGAAACTAGGACATGTCATTATTGATGGAATAAAAAAAGCATGCACAGTAGAAGCAATTGATAAGAAATACTCTAATTACATTAAAGAACTAGAATTAAGCATGCAAAAGGGTTAGAAATACAACCTTTGTAGTTTCCACAAGAATTTTCCACTCTGTGAACAATCGACACCACCAATGGAAAATCCTCGTTATTCTCCAGTTGAAGAACACGGTCGAGTGATCGAAATTTTAGTGAAAGATAGAGAATTTTACTAATTAATTTAGAGAGTAAAAGAGATTTTGTTGCTTAATAATTCAAGGAAGCATTATCCTTTTTCATTTGGAAAAACAAATTTATTTATAAACCAAATCACACGCAAGAACTCTTCTTGCATGACCTCCACCTCAAACTCCATTAGCATGAAAAGTTTAAGTATTAAGCTTAACAAGAGTCACTTTATAAACCACTTAGTTAGTGGGAAAATCCAACAATTGGATTTTTCCACTAACTAATATTTTTTAAAATACTTTTATAATAAATCAATTTTATTAGACAACATATGATATACATTTTTCATATGTTAGAAATTATACAATTAAAACAATTTTTATTAAATAAAATAAAAAATTTTAATATCACATATTAAATTGACTTTGACACCTAATTTTGATTAACCACATTAATCAAATTTTAAAATACTTTCATGCTAATATTTTATTTAATATAAAATATAAAATATACTCTAAAAAAATAATTAATTATTTTATTGTAAATTATATCTTATATAAAATACAATTTTTCCTAAAGACCGAATTTGAACATTTCAAATTCTCACTTCACCTAGTTCTTCAATTTAGTCCGTAGTGAGCTAGCGAGGATACTTGATAGACCTATAGATGGGCTCCAATGATCCGAGACTAATTGGTCAAACTCTTTAACCTAGTTAATCAACATTTATTAACTAACAGGACTGTCCACTATAGCCTGTAGTTGCAGTCCCCTCACTGTAGATATATTATATGTCAATTTGATATAACTGTCATGGATAATTTGATCATTCATAGGTTGTTTGTAACCTCAACTAGATAAATTACCGTTTTACCCCTAACTTACATCTTTTCTCCTTAAGTACTATTGTCTCTTTAATTCAAAATTGATTTAGGATCTAAATCACTAAATCTATTCTCTCTAAGGCCAGCGAGAGGATGAGGCCCCTTATTCAAAACCCAAGATCAGTCCTTAAGAGAACAACCTTTCTACTATCCCTAAAATGGGTAGAGGTGAATTCCATCTTGAAAATTCTATGTCTCCAGCTATCTACCCGGTCTTATCCCTGAAATGGGAGGCATATTGAGCAGCACTGCTGAGCTTACCCTTACTTATGCAGATCAAGGGACAATCCCAAATAAACAGAAGTTCACGGATAGCTCGGGATTTAGATTAAGTTATCTAGGTCATCAAGAAGTGAAATTAATCAGTGTTAACTGTAAACGGTGTTAATATGTAACAATGGTTATTTCATGGTCAGTCTTACATAATCTCATTGTGAAGAATACCCCTACTCACATGTCTCTACATGTACGAACTGATCACATCGTTTATGACACTTTACAATATTTGTAACAATCATAAAATGGGTCGTATTCAATAGTATCTCTAGAAATAGGTACCCAACCTAATTCAAGTACTATAGACTATTTAGGCTATTTTACTTGAACTTGATCCAGTTTATGTTTCCATATAAAGTTCAAGTATTCATTACAATAGCCAAGGGTTCATAGTTATTGGATTTAGAGTTATTAAACAATCAATTCATTTTCATTTAACAACATTTGTCAGAATAAACTTTATATATGTTTACTATTTACAAACTACAAGTTTTAGGACATACAACCCAACAAACTCCCACTTGGACTAAAACCTCCTAGTGGGTTACAACAAAGTTGAGTACTGTGAGAGAGATCTAAATACAATAAACTAGGGCATCGCATACCCACTATTTCTCCTACTTGCCCTATTTATTCTACCCATAGTCCTAAACTCTTCACGTGACCCTCGAAAATCTTAGCTGAGAGGGCCTTTGTAAATGGATTAGCCATATTGTGCTCAAATGCTATTTGTCTCACAATAACGTCTCCTTTTAGTACGATCTCTCTGATGAGATGATATTGCGCTCAATATATTTTCCGCGCTTATGGCTTCTAAGTTCTTTGGAGTTTGCTACTGCCAAACTGTTATCGCAATACAAGGTGATTTGCAGATGCATGTCTGGAACAACTTCCAGATCAGTTAGAAACTTCCTAAGCCATACTGCTTCCTATGCTGCTTCACATGTAGCAACATATTCTGCTTCCATTGTGGAGTCTGCAATGCATCACTACTTAATATTTCTCCATACTATTGCTCTTTCATTTAGAATAAACAATGATCCCGAAGTAGATCTCCTAGAGTCTATATCAGTCTGAAAATTGGAGTCAGTATATCCTGTAAGGATCAAATCCTTATTTCCATATGCAAGCACATAGTTCCTCGTTCTCCTAAGATACTTGAGGACATTCTTAACAGTAGTTCAATGTGCATAACCAGGATTGGATTGATACCTATTGGCAATCCTTTTTTCAAAGCATATGTTTAGACGAGTACATAGCATTGCATACATCAGATTTTCGACTGCTGATGCATAGGAAACCTATCTCATATCCTCAACTTCTTGAGGTGTCTTGGGACATTATTCCTTTGAAAAATGTATTCCATTCCTAAAAGCTAAAAGACCTCTTTTGGAATCCTACATCTTAAATCTTGACACCACATTGTCTATATAAGATGTTTGAGACATAGTTAGCATTATGTTCTTTCGGTTTTGAACTATTTGAATCCCAAAAAAATACTGCGCCTCTCCCAGATCTTTCATTCGAAAATGGGTTGTTATTCAATTTTTAATGTCAGTTAGGTATCCTACATTATTCCCAATAAGTAGGATATCATCTACGTCCAAAACTAGAAATCCTACAGTGGAGTTGATGATCTTTTTGTATACACACAGTTCATCAATATTTTGTTCAAAGCCATAAGATTTGACTGCAGCATCAAATCTTATATTCCAAGATCTGGACGTTTGTGTCAATCCATAAATAGATCTCTTTAGTTTGCAAGCCTTTTGTTCCTGACACTTTCAACGAACCCCTCTGGTTGGACCATATAAATACTCTCTTCAAGATTTCTATTTAGAAAGGTAGTCTTGACATCCATTTGCTAAATTTTGATATTTATAAAAAGTGGCAATGGACAAGAGTATCCTTATTGATTTAATCATAGCAACAAGTGAGAAGGTTTCTTCATAGTCCACCCCCTCAACCTGGGTATAACCTTTTGTCACTAACCGGATTTTATAGGTCTGTACCTTCCCCGTATAGTCTCTTTTACGCTTGTAGATCCACTTACAATCGATAGGTCTTACCTCATCAAGTTTATCTACAAGTTTTCAGACTAAATTAAAGTACATAGAATCTATTTCAATGTCCATGACTTTGATCCATTGATCTCGATCAACATCATCCATTGCTTGTTTATATGTTAATGGATCATCTAAGCCATCATCTGGTATGGTGACTTCGGTTCCAGTTAGACCCATATAGTGGTCAGGCTGTCTCACAACCCTCCCACTACGTCGAGGTTCTCTCAACTCTTAAGTGGGATGTGATGGACTAGATGTCCTTGATCTATCAACAACTCTTGTTAATGAGCGAGCCTGATCAACAACTTTTGTTGATTCGTTTGTAGCATCTTTTGAAATCTCTTCCAATACTAGTTTACTGTGGGGTTTATGATCTCATATGCGGTCTTCTTCTAGGAATGTGGCGGTTGTCGATATAATTACCTTATCATCTTGAGGATCATAAAACTGACCACCTCTCGTTCCTTTAGGGTAACCCACAAACAAACATAATTTTGAACGATGTTCCAATTTCTTAGGATTTTATGCCAACACGTGTGTTGGGCAACCCCAGATCCAAAAATGACGTAAACTAGCTTTACGCTCTGTCCAAAACTCATAATGTGGTTTTGAAACAATCTTTGAGGGAACTTTATTCAAAATGTAAGTTGCAATCTCTACTGCATACCCCTAGAATGACTTAGACAACTGAGCATAACTCATCATGGACCGAACCATGTCTAACAAGGTTCTATTTCTCCATTCAAATACACCATTCTGCTGAGGCGTTCCCGGTGCAGAGAGTTGTGATTGAATCATGTGTTCTACCATATTGTCCTGGAATTTCAAGTCCAAATACTCCCTACCTCGATCTGATCAAATTGTCTGAATAGATTTACTTAATTGGTTTTCAACCTTAGTCATAAATTCCTTAAACTTTTCAAGAGCTTCTGACTTATAATGAACTAGATAAATGTAACCATACCTTGAATAATCGTAAATAAAGCTAATGAAATATTAATAACCACCTCGTGCTTTAACATTCATCAGTCCACATAGGTCTGAATGCACGAGCTCTAAGGTTTCTTTAGCTCGAAGACTTTTTCCAGAAAAAGATCTTTTTGTCATTTTTCCTTCGAGACATGACTTACACAATGGTAAAAAGTTATCTTCTAACTTGTTTAGAAGTCCACTTTTGACCAATCTCTCAATCGTATTGAGATTAATGTGACTAAATCTCAAGTGCCAAAGATAGGTATTTTGAGAAATGTGTTGCCTTTTTCTTTGAGTTTCAGTTGTTTTAAACATTTTTGTGTTATATACTGTTTCAACTTTAGATGATTTTAACTTGTATAAGTTACTTTCTAAGTTTGCGGAACAAATTTGTAAACTTTTTTTTTTTTCATAATGAACTTACATGTACAAATGTTTCAACCAACAGGAAATAGATAACAAATTTCTTTTACAAGAAGGAACATAAAGGACATTTTTTAAATACAGATATCTATTTCCAAAAGGTAACTTAACTGCTCCCACTGCTTTCGCTGAGATACGCTCCCCTGATCTAACTCGGAGAGTAATCTCATTTGTTTCAAGCTACCTTTAAGAACTAGTTTCCTGAATGGAAAAACAAACATGATTAGTAGCCCCTGAATCCAATATCCGAGTAGAATCTTCATTCTCCACTATACATGTTTCAATAACTAGTAAATATAATTTACCTTGTTTTTCTTTTTCAACTTTCTTCTCATCAAGATATTTAGGACAATTTCTTTTCAATGCCCATTTTCGTTGCAACGGAAACATTTTCCTTTAGCAACTACCTTTTTCTTCCTTTTCTATGTAGTTGGAGCCTTTCCCTTCCCAGTTTCTTTCTTCTTCTTTTGAATACTTTTATTCTTGAAGAAAGAAGGGCCATATTTACTCCCAGAAGACGATTATTCCTGGGGATTCCACTTTGATGGGGAAACAACATTTACTTCTGCCTCTGTGCCTTTATTTTTCAATAAAGATTCGTATATCTGCAGGTCGTCGAGAAGATTCGTCAGGTTGTACTCAATCTTATTCATCATTGATTTTTTTAAATTGAAAAGGGCTCTTTAAAAGAGACTGCATGATAAATCCAGCTTGACTCTTCTCATTCATGACAGCTCGTTCACTACTACAATATTGAAGTGAACCATCATGTTCAAAACATGTTCACTTATGGAGGTTCCTTCTTTCATTCTGCAGTTGTAAATAAATTTAATTACGTCATGTATGACAGATGTGGACAGTTGTCCAATAGGCCCTGCATAAAGTCCATGATCTCTCTGAAGGAACTTTTATACAATAGTACCTACGAGCGGAAGCGGATCTTTCCAATTCATTGTGACAGAATTTCCACATATATATTCAAACATACAGATATGCATTCACAACGCTAAATTACTGGCATGCTTAAAGGATAAATAAATAAGAGATCGATAGAACATACTAGTTGAAGACTTTTCTTCACTTGAAATCTCGCTCTCTCCACGAACTTGCTCTCGCTCTCGCTAGACCAAAAAATAATTGTCTAGCAACATCCCGGTCATCTACACGAACAGCTTCGCACGAACACAAAGAAAGGGGAAGGACACCACCACTCGGAGCCCTCAGTATTCTTGGAGTGAGAATCCAAAGGGTGAGCTTTGTTTGGATTTGGTAGAAAAGAGGAGGAAAAGAGATCGTATACAACGATCAAGCAAGTGGGAGAAATACTCGTCTATCGATAGATAAAATGCTTGATCGTTTAGGTGAAGTATACGATCATGTAGGAAAAGCTAAGTGATCGTCTATACGATTGTTTAGTAAAGCTCGGGCGCTAAACGATCGTTTAGTAAAAGATGAGCGATCATTTAGTAAGTAGTGCGCGTGGGTGTAAGTGATCATTTAGTAAACAACACTATCATATATGCTCTGATTCACTAAGCGATGACTCTATTGAATCGCAATAGACCATGAGCTATTTAACCATCTCAAAACGATTCTTCATCTTACTCATTAGTTATGAAAACAGAAGAGACACCAGCTAATTAGCCCATAGTTGTCCAATTAATAAATAATAAATATAATCACATTATATTCATAACCTATGATTTAATATCATATATTAACTATATTATTTTTCCTCCACTAGATATAAATCATATTTATATCCAATTTTCTCCAAATTAATATATCTCATACATAAATTAATTATATCATATATAATTAACTAGTTCAATTATATCATATATAATCAAACTCCCTCTTCTCAATTTGAACATTTCAAACTGACCCAAAAACTGATTCTCAACTTGTATCCAAGCTACCAAGGGGACTTTATGGACCTATGGCTCGAAGCTCTAACGGTACATGAATAACTGACTAAACTTTTTAGCCACGATATCTACCATCCGTGAAGTACCAGGCATTCCACTAAAGACCAACAACTGAACTCTTCTTATCACAGATATATTTCTATGTCTATCGGATATAACCAATCATCAGTACGATGACCCTTCACAGATGCTCGTAAGTACAGTTGGGCCAATTTACCGTTTTGCCCCTGTAGTTACATCTTACTCCTTAAGTACCACTGATCCCTCTAATGAACAATACAACATAGTCCTACTATGTGTGAACACCTCTCGGGTCATGAGAAGGTGTGTGGCACCACATTGTTCAAGCCCCGGGATCAACTCTTAAGGGAGCAATCTGTCTACTTACCCTTGCTTCGGGGAAGGAGTGAACTTCATCTTGTGTAGTTGAGTTTTCAGCTCCCAAATCAGACGAATCCCCAAAGTGGTAGGCTTAAGTTGGCGCTCTTTCCACTCATACCCAAGCAAATCGAAGAACTGCCCTCAATGGCAGGAGTTCCCAACTCACATAGGACTGAGGTCATGTTACCTATGGTCATCCTCGTGAAGTGAAGTCTCTGTCATGAACGGGTTTATATGATGAGATGTTAACACTTCGTGGTCAGGTCTTATACAAACTCTTTGTATAGGACACCTCTGCTCACATGTCCCATACACGAATGATCAGGATCAGACGATCTATGACAAGTCAAACACTTGTAACTATGCCATAAAGCAGGCTGCATCCATAGCGTTACCAGGATAAGGTTTCCCTTCTATATCCATATAGTACAAACCATTTTGGTTATCACTTAAGATATGATCCACTTGTATATCACAACATATATGCTTAAGTTACATAAAGACAACTAGGGATTTTAAGTTTATTTGTTTGTGGTAAAGCCAATAAAACATCCAAATGTGCAAAGTCAAGAAGTGAAGTAAATATCATATACTATATATCACAAATGTTCGTACAAACTCTTTACAAACTATAAGACACAAGACTTTAGGGCATCAACCCCAACACTCTCTTGTAGTAGCTAACTTCTTGTGTTTCTTAGACAGTACATAAGATAAACTAGCAAAAATATAAACTTAAGCCTTCTCATTAGCCCTGACACATCTGTCATACACATCCCGAACTATTTGGTTTACGTTGAGACTATGGGTTGGATGACACTCCTCCATTAATATGAATCGAAGATCATCTATTACTAGTTTCATGTTGATATTTGATTTCCAAGTTCCGTAATTATAACCATTAAGTTTTTCCAAAGCTAGCAGTTGTATAATAGATTTTGTCATTGCTGAAAAGTAAACAAATTATTAGTTAATCGAGTAAATCTAATAACCAATTTATTAAGAAAATAATAATGTACACCATAATTCATTTGCTATGATACTTTAGTGAATCAGAATAGCCCCTACCGAAGGGTAGTCGACTACTTCTTCACTGAATCAAGAAATTCTTGACTAAATACTAATACCAAAATAACTTTTATCCTTATAGTACTTAGTTACTGTTTATTTGGTCAAGAACTTTACTAATAGTTAGTAAGTCTTGTAAGTGTATTCCCACCATTTTCAAACTACAGAGATCAGAATCAAACAAGCCCTCGAAGGAGAAACAATTGTTTGAAAATGGACCTAGGAAACTCTATCCATTTCTGGAGTTCACATTATTCTGAATCCTATGTTACAACCCTCCAAAGGGATCGCCATGGTTAACGACTAGCTAGTGCTGCCTAAAAACGACAACAGGCGCCACATAAATCTCACAGTGTGATCTAATGGAAGAGACCGTAGGACGTGTTGACACACACATTTCACTCAGTTACTATAATCTACTTTCCCTATTCACCTTGGTATTGACCCATGCAAACACTTTCTGAAGGGAGGTTGCCCAAATAGAAACTCAAAGCCGAGCATGGATCTCACGGTGTGAACTCTTAGGGATGTGATAGTTTATCCACACTTCACGTTAAAGAAAGGGGAGAAGTTATTTAATCTAATTAAATAGAATTCATTTAATTAATTAAATAGGAATTGGGTGAAGTGGGAGTTAATCTGCACTTCATATTAAAGAAAGGGGAGAAGTTATTTTCTTCTTGAGTAGTTCATTCTCTCCTTTTAGAACTCTCTCAAGATTTTCACAGAGAAAGAGATCTTTGTAAGAAAGCTCTCCAAAAACCACAAGTTCTCTTTCAAAAAAGTCAGCTCCCACAAATCGCTCCTTATCAAGAGAATAGCAGAAAAGATTTTTTTGGTGGCGTCTTCATACTGTTCGTGGGAGACCTCAAACATGAAGTGGAATTTTTTGAAAAATTGGTGAAGACTTGGAGAAGATTTGAAGAATGGTTATTCAAATTATGTTTTTTCTTCCATCTAATTTCATGCATAACTTACTACATATTGATGTATATTTCTTCTTTTATGTTTTGTAAGTTTAAAATAAAATCAAAGCAAAGCAATCACTCGCTTCCACTGTGGGATTCGATCCCTTCACCTAGAACTTAATAATGTTAGTTGGCATGTTTAGTATGCATTACAGATAAATGTGTTGACTAACTAGTTGCTCATTTTAGCATTATTAAATGTGTTGGTTAAGCATAGTTAATATAAAAAATATACTTATTTGTGTTCAATGTTCAAGTTGAAGGAACTCTAAGAGAAGAGAACCATAAGCGAAAGCAAGATTGACTCAAATTCCATTTTTCCTTGGAGTTTGCCACAACACCACTATTGGCACAATAGAGGGTGATGGACCTAGACATATCTGGAACCATTTTCAGCTCTGTCAAGAACTTCCTGAGCCAGACGGCCTTCTTAGCTGCTTCACAAGCCGCTACATACTTGGCCTTCATCATGGAGTCGGCGATGCAAAGTACACAAATAATAAACTAGGGCATAATACGCTCCCAGTAAAAATCTCTCACTTGCCCTAGACTAGATGTGGCCAGTCCCATAGACCCATACTCTGCAGGTGACCCTCAAACACCTGAGCCATGAGGGCCTTTGTAGATGGATCAGCAATGTTGTGCTCTGAAGCTATCTGCATGACAATCACGTCCCCCCGATGCACAATCTCTCAGATGAGATGATACTTTTACTCTATATGCTTGTCGCGCTTGTTACTCTTAGGGTCTTCTGAATTAGCCACAGTACCATTGTTATCACAATAAAGTGGGATGGGTGTTGACATGTCTGGAACAACTTCCAGATCAATCAAGAATTTCCTGAGCCAAACGGCTTCCTCAGCAGCTTCATAAGCTGCTACATACTTAGCGTCCATGGTGGAGTCAGTGATGCACCCTTGGTTGGTGCTTCTTCATACTACTGCCCCCATTGATCCTGATGTGGATTTCCTAGAATTTTTATCAGTCTGAAAATCAGAGTCCGTGTATCCTGTAAGGATTAAATCTTTAAAACCATACACAAGCATGTAGTCCCTCATTCTTCGTAGATACTTGAAGATGTTTTTAACGGCGGTCCAGTGATCTAATCCTGGATTAGATTGATATTTACTAATTATCCTCACTATATAGCAGATGTCAGATCTTGTACATAACATCGCATACATCAAGCTACCCACAACCGATGCATAGGAGATCCATCTCATCTCCTCAACCTTTTGAGGTGGCTTAGGACACTGTTCCTTAGATAATGTAACTCTATGCCTGGAAGGCAATAAGCCCCTCTTGGAGTTCTGCATCGAACATTTGACAAACATCTTGTTAATATACGATGCCTGAAACGGAATTAGCATTTTATTCTTTTGATCTCTAAAGATCTAAATGCCCAGAACAAACTGAAATCTCCTAAATCTTTCATTTGGAATTGGGTCGTTAACCAGTTGTTAACTACAGTCAGTAAACTTACATCATTCCCAATGAGTAGGATATCAAATACATGTAACACTAGAAAAACTACTAAACTCTTGATGATCTTCTTGTATACGCAAGGCTCATCAATATTTTAATCAAAGCCATAAGATTTGATCGCAGTATCAAACCTTATGTTCCAAGATCAAGAAGCTTGCTTCAGTCCATAAGTAGACCGATTAAGCTTGCAAACCTTTTGATTTTGACCTTGGGTTATGAGTCCCTCAGGCTGCACCATGTAAATGGTCTCCTCAGGATTGCCATTAAAAAAAAAGTCTTGACATTCATTTGCCAAATCTCATAGTCATAATATGAGGTAATGGACAAGAGGATCCTGATAGACTTAAGCATGGCAACAGGTGAGAAAGTCTCTTCATAGTCAACTCCCTCAACCTGGGTATAAGTCTTTGCCACTAGTCTAGCCTTGAAGGCTTGAACCTTCCAATCAGCAACTCATTTCCTCTTGTAGATCCATTTACAACCCATAGGTTTAACCCCATTAGGTTGATCTACAAGATCTTATATGGAATTTAAGTACATAGACTCCATTTCGAGATCCATCGCTTTGATCCATTCATCTTTGTCAATATCCTTCATTTCCTTCTTGTAAAACAATGGATCCTCAACTGTGCTACCAGCTATCATAGCTAGGATTTATGTAAACCCATATAGTGAACAGGTGAGTTCGCAACCCTCCCACTATGTCGAGGCTCCCTCAACATTTGAGGTGGATTTGACCTACTAGATGATCCTACTTCAACAACTCTTGTTGAGGTACTAGGTTCTTCAAAAACTCTTGTTGAAAATTCAGTAATTTCTTTGGAAATTTGATTCAACACAATCTTACTTCTGGGCTTGTGCTCCCTTATGTGCTCTTCTTCAAGAAAAGTAACATTTATTAATATAAACACTTTGTTTTCTTTAGGATCAAAGAAGTAACCACCTCTCGTTCCTTTGAGGTAGCCTACAAATAGGCACAATCTTGAACATGGTTCCAATTTCATAGGATTATCCTCAAGCATATATGTTGGGCAACTCCAAATTCTGAATTGCAGTATGAATACATGTTTATTATACCTCTTGTCTATCATTTTCACCATTATCATATATAGCTAAATTGCTTCATGGAATGAGAAGATTGTAGCTAACACGACTAAATAACTAGAGGAATCATGTGACCAACTTGCTTTATGCATGCTTATATTTGTTGCTAGAATCAATTAAGAAATTGTTCTAAGTAAAGCTAATCTAAATAAGAGAGAATTTAGATTAAGACATCATAAAACGAGAAAATATTCCTTAGAAATAAGTACATTCTCTACTTATTACACCTATCACATGCATCTTAGAGATAAGACAATGTGGCAAAAGACACTGAGAAGTGCTGGTCGTAATATTGAGTGTATAATTTGATCGCATATTTCATTTAGTTGTTCAGAAAATGTTAGTGAAAGTTCTTCTCAACCCTCATATCGCATAGCTGTTATCCAACTCACATTTCTTCACTTTAGACATAATCCCCATCGCATATTTAGGTTTAAGTTTGCTTATTCGATCACTTCTTTGAATATTTTAAACTCACGCTAAGATCATATTTTTAGTTTCATCGCATACTTAAAAAAAATCCAACGTTCGACCCTAGACTCACCAGGAACTTTGGTCAAATTTGCATTTGGGTTTGACTAAAGAAAACTAAGCATTTAAATCTCATTAGCATACTTAGTTCATCGCATGAGCAGAATGCATCAAGTTTTTGGCGTCGTACCAGGGATTGCAGTAACTAAGTGCTTAAAGCTATTTTTATTTATCCTTGCAGACCTCGACTTTCTTGAGTATTGTACGTTGACTGCGAGAAAGGCGCAAATGTTGTATGAGCGAAGGAACTACTCCCGAACAGCGATAGAGAGAACATTTTGCAGAAGACAGAGAGCCAACCAAAGAAAAAGACAAAACAGTGCTCGTAGGATGGCCGAACAGCAGAACCACCTTGAGGAACTACGAGAAGAAAATAATCGCAATGAAGTAATAGTCAACCCAATTTTTATTGGCAAATGGTCGCAATAGACACATTAGGGACTATGCGTCACCCAACTTATTTGATTTCTCTCCAGGAATTATGCGACCAACCTTGGATGGAACAAGATTTGAAATGAAGCCAGTAATGCTTCAAATGATTCAAGGGACTGGGTAATTTGGGGGAAGACACGGTGAAGATCCCCACGCTCGCTTGAGGAGTTTTGTCGAAATCTGCGACACCTTTGTATCTCCAAACATCACACCAGAGGAAGTACGACTTACATTATTTCCATTTTCACTATGTGATGAAGCTAGAAAGTGGGCATACTTATTTAAACCATGGGAGATAACCTCATGGGAACAAATGGTAAAGAAGTTTATGAAAAAGTACTTCCCTCCAATGGAAAATGAAAGGAGGAAAGGGTTAATCACAAACTTTCAGCAAAGAGGATCAGAAATGCTCAATGATGCGTGGCAAGATTAAAAAAACTAGTCAGGGATTGTCTGCGTAATGGACTCCCTGACTGTCTCTAGATGGAAATCTTTTACTATGGCTTGAACTTAGGATCACAGACCGCTATGAATGTTGCGACGACGGGTGGACTTCTTGACAAAACTTACATTGAGGCCAAGAATATATTGGACCGGACCTCAAAGAATCACGAAAACTGGTAGGAAAATGAATATGGGTCAAGAACCAACAATACCTAGAACAATGATGCTATCGCATCTCTAAAGACACGTTAATGTGATGACAAACTTATTACAGGCGATGAGCATGACAAAGACTGGTGCAAAAGGCGGGCAAGTGAATCCGATTGCCCAAATGAACAACACAAATTGTGTCCTTTGTGAAGAACCTCACTCATTTGAGGAATGCCCCTGCAATCCTCAATCAGTCTACTTCATTAAAAACAATCCTTTCTCCAACATATACAATACTGGCTGGAGAAACCATCTGAATTTCTTTAGGGTGGTAATCAACAACAAGCTTAAGTCAATACTCACAATACCCATAAAGGTGGACCAACAGGATTTCAACAAAGACCAAACAGATTTCAGCAGACAACTAATACATCTCAATCATTCTCATCCTCTTCCTTGGAAAATTTATTGAAAGAATACATTCAAAAGAATGAATCAGTCCTACAAAATCAAGCAACATCCATTCATAATCTTGAAGTACAAATGGGCCAGATTGCAGGCGAGTTGAAGAATAGGAAACAAGAAGCACATCACAACGGATAACAATATGTTTCTCAGTTATCCTTATCCTCTTCCTTAGGTTGAGTATATGTTTATAAAATAACACTTATTTTATTTATAACAATATGTTTATACAAAGTTTACAAACTACAAGTTTACAAGGAGATTTAAGACACCATTCCCAACAGATACATCCAAATACTTCTTAGATACGTATCTGACACGCGATTTGACATATCTATTTCTACGCGTACTTTTTTTTTTTAAAGAAAAAAGACAAGCAACTCATTTAATCTTTCCCAATCCTAAAACCAGGCAACCTATTCGAGTCCAAAACTAAAAGGAAAAATAAATAAATAACGGACCAAACCCTAGACTAGAATCATCTAATCTCCATCTTCACATTTAGTCCCCACAAAGTCCACCAAAATATAAACCTTTTGGATATCTTCAACAATTCATTGAAGAAGTTCTTCGTTTATCTTCATGCTTCTCCCTCTAATCTTCTTCTTCTTCTTTGCAATATGAGTGACTTTTCTATTGCATTTTATTATCTATTATACATCAACATCTTAGATGTTGCTTTTTTTGTATTGTATTTCAGTATTTGTATTCTATTTTATGCTATTGTTATTAACTTGTATGCTAAATTTATCTATATCCAAGATTTTTTTTAAGAAAAAGAAAATGTATCTTTAACGTATCAGTATCCTCATTTTTTTTAGAAATATATATATTAAAAAAATATATAAAAAATGATGCATCCTTAGACGTATCCGTATCTTAGTTTTTTAGAAATTGACAAATCGTTGTATCTGATCATAACCATATTGTGTAGCCGTATCTGTGTCTGTCTTTCATAGGGCAAACCTTTTGCTCTTGAACTTGGACTATGAATCCCTCGCGCTGCACCATGTAAATGATCTCTACAAGATTGCCATTCAGAAAAGTAGTCTTAACATCCATTTTCAATATCTCATAGTCATAATGTGAGGCAATGGATAGGAGGATCTGGATAGACTTCAGCATGGCAACAGGCGATAAAGTCTTCTCATAGTCGACTTCCTCTACCTGGGTATAACCCTTTGTCACAAGTCTAGCTTTGAAGGTTTGCACCTTCCCATCAGCTCCCCGTTTTCACTTGTAGATCCATTTGCAACCTATAGGTTTAACCCCATCAGGTTGATCTACAAGATCCCAAACTGAATTGAAGTACATAGACTCCATTTTGAGATCCATGACTTTGATCCATTCATCTCTGTCAACATCCCATTGCCTTCTTATAAGACAATGGATCCTCAATCTCCCCATCAGCTACCAAAGTTAGGATTTCAGTTAAACCCATATAGCGAATAGGTGGGTTCGCAACCCTTCCACTACGTCGAGGTCCCTCAATACTTGAGGTGGGCTTTACCTACTAGATGAACTTACTTCAACAACTTTTGTTGAGATAATAGGCTTTTCAACAACTTTTGTTGAAAATTCAGTAGTTTCTTTGGAAAGCTCATTCAACACGATTTTACTTTTTGGTCTGTGCTCCCTTGTGTGGCCCTCCTCAAGAAAAGTAGCATTTGTCTATATAAATACTTTTTTTTTCTTTAAGATTAAAGAAATAACCACCTCTCGTTCCCTTAGGATAGCCTACAAATAGGCATAACCTTGAACGCGGTTCCAGTTTCTTAAGGTTGACCTCAAGCACATGTGTTGGGCAACCCCAGATTCTTAAATGACGTAAACTAGCTTTACAATTATTCCATAACTCAAGAGGTGTTTTGACAACACTCTTAGAGGGAATGCCATTAAGGATATAAGCTGCAGTCTCCACTGCATAACCCAAAACAAGTCAAGTACGGAAGCGTAACTTATCATAGACCGAACCATGTCCAACAGGGTTCGATTTCTCCTCTCTGATACACCATTTTGCTAAGGTGTACCAGGTGCTGAATGTTGGAAAACTATTCCATGTTATATCAAATAGTTCTAGAAAGATGAATCCAAAAACTCTCCACCTCGATCAGATCGAAGTGTTTTAATGGTTTTATTGAATGCAATTTCCACTTAGCCTTGATTTCTTTGAACTTTTCGAAAGACTCAGATTTTTGTGGCATTAAATAAACGTACCCATACCTAGAATAATCATCAGTGAAAGTGGTGAAAATATTCATAACCTCCCCTGGCTCTTACATTCATCGGATCAAAGAAGGTTTAAATGCACTAGCTCTAGAGATTCTTTGGCCCTATGACCTTTTCCAGTAAAAGGCCTTTTAATCATTTTGCCTATAAAGCATGACTCACAAACATGTAAAGAATTTTCTTCTAACTCACTTAGAAGTCCATTCTTCACCAATCTCTCGATCCTATTGAGATTAATATATTCTAATCTTAAGTGCCAAAGTTGGACATTTTCCTTAGGAGAAATTATAAGTCGCTTATTTTTAGTTACGACAGTCTTAAACATCTCTATGTGATGGAGGGCATTTGTTGCTAACGGCCTTAGCACATACAAATTACTTTCCAGTTGAGCAGAACGTATATCAACACCATTCTTAATAATACACTCTATTATAAGAAAAGTTAAGTTGATAATTATATTCTAACAAACACTTTACAGACACTACGTTCCTTCTTAAACTAGGAACAACAAATACATCATTTAAAACGAGAAATTTTTTCTGTAAAGTTAACCGGAGACCTCCTACTACCACAGTTGAGACAACGTGATCGATTCCAACTCTCATCGTCATCTCACCAGTATCAAGCTGCCACCTGGAACTAATTCTTGAAATGAAGAACAAACATGGTTAGTGGCCTCAGAGTTAATAATCTAGGCAGAATCATCATTCTCCACTAAACAAGTCTCCTAAGCAAGCAAATCACATTTACCTTTTTGGACTTCTTCTTTAATGCAAAATATCTGGGGCAGTTCCTCTTCCAGTGCCCGTCCTAGTTGCAATTGAAACACTTTCCTTTGTCAACCCCCACTAGTTGTCTAACCCTTGGAGCTACAAGTTGTTTGTTAGCAGGTGCCTTCCCTTTACCACCCTTCTTCTTCTTTCACTTTTTAGTGTCGGAGGAAGAAGGTGCAGACTTAGTTCCAGAGGTCGAGCCTTTGTGGAAGTTTTTAGATGATGAAGCAACATTTGCTTCACCCTTCTTCTCCTTGCTTTTCAACAAGGATTGGAAAGACTGCAACTCGTTGAGTAAAATTGTAAGGTTGTAGTCAATTTTGTTTAAAACAACATTGCTACAAAAATGAAGAAAGCTATCTGGTAAGAATTCCAGAATAATGCTAACCTGGTTGGCCTCATCGATGCCCGACCCGTTCATCTCAGCCATGTTGAAGTAGATCATCATATTGAGAACATGTTCCCGAACAAATGACCTCTCTTGCATTCGTGAGTTCAAGATGTACTTGAGAGCGTTGTGCCTGAGTGTACAGACAGTTGTCCGAACATCCCCCACAGGCACTCCATGATCTCACGTGCAGTGACCATGGGCTCATGCTTTTTGGCCAAAACTTCGTTAAGGTTGGCCAAGATGTACGCTTGGGCTTTCTCGTTCGCCTGTGTCCATCGCTCATATGCTTCCTGGACATTTAGAGGAGATGAGCTGGAATAGGAGGACATTCCAACTAGCATAGTTCTCACCAGTTAATTTATCGGTGACAAGAAAACTTAAGGTCAACTAGTCATATTTAAATTGCTGAAAACAGAACAAACTAAATTAAGTCTACTTGCATTACACCATTTTTAGAAAACCAATCAAGTCTTAGCAAAATAGTCTAGTGAATCCTAAGTTACATCGATTTTGCAATGATGCTTCAGTGAAGCAGGACAAAAGTCACCTTAGGGTGATCAAGTACCCCTTCACTGAAATGAAACATTCTTAACCATTAGATAGAAACAACTCCTTGTAACTGAATCTAATAGTCACCATTGTTCGGTCCAGAATTTGTTAACATCCTTAATAATTCTGTGTAAGTGTAACTCCTTATTTTATGTCCTAGCGTCCCACCTTAACGAGCCAACCTTAAAGAAAAGCCGATTAGGACAAGAGACCAAAGCAACCTTATCCATTTCCGGAGATCAAATAAAGAGTTATGCAAAACTTCCATCCTTTAGGGGGATAACCACGATGCCACGAGGCGATGCATAAAACTTTGTCCAACCTCATAAGAGAGACCGAGGGATATATTGTCACACGTCCCACTCCCACTTACTATGAACAGTCTCTCCATTCTCCTTGGTATTGACCTACCCAAGTGCCACCCATAGGGGGACACCCATGGTGCCTCGAGGCCGAGGATAGATCTCACGGTGTGAACTCTTAGGAAGATACATGTAGAGGTTAATGTGAAGTATCATATACTCCATTTACCTCCCACTGAGTATTCTGCCTAGGATTCATTAACTTAGAAAATCTGGCTACTGATTTTATCTAAGTGATTTGTTTAATTTTCTCAAAAGCAACATTTGCTTTTGATGATTAAACAACTTTGATTCAAGTCTTATTAAACTCTTTAACAGGCGTTCATTAATTTTTCATGCATTTAATAAATCTATCCAATTCACCTTTCCAGGTAGGTTCCCAGGTAAGGGTGCAATGTTTCCATCGACTTAAGTACCCTAACCTAGCGAGAACCAGCTTTAGACAAAAGGTCCCTAATTTTTTATTAGGAATCAATTTAATCCTATTCAACCGATTTAAAAGATTAAACTTAAAATTTCTAATCTCATTAGAAACGTGATCTTAGATCTATCGCAATCAAATTTTAAAACACTTTTAAAAATGATTAAAGCCTAAGGTTTGCATACAACTTTATATTGATTTTAATTCTAATTTCATTTATTATAACACTTATAAAAAATGAAACAATTAAAACCATCTAACATTGCAAGCTAAACATACATAAATTATTCATAACAATTATAAATTAACCTAAGGTAGTGTCATACTTCATGAAATGTTCATTCATTACAAATATATAACTTTTATATAAACAAGTAATGAATTAAACTATAGCATACATTCCATACAAACATTTAACCTTATATTATACCATTTACAATATAAATGATGCATGGATATGCTATAATGCATGCATATATATACTATAACCCTTATATTATATGATTCATGAGCATGCTTTATGTAATTTAAATCATGCATACTAATATATTATAACACTTATAATATAAAATGATGCATGAAAAAAATGCATAGCTTATGGTGGGTTTTAAAACTATATGACATACATTATGGCACATATAATAAACATACATCACATGCATATTTAATTAAAGTTGATGGACCAGGATAGTTAATCTCAATATCTAAAAAAGAAAAGGCTAAACTAATACAAAAGTTGAGTCCTCCGATTTGGAACAGGTGAACCGGGTCTTGAATCGCTTGCCAAGAACCCTTGCAACTTGATCGTGTAGCAAATCTCTTGATCGTCAAGCAACTAGCGTCGAGTATAAATGATCGTGTAACAGCGATCGCTTAGCTTTGGACTATGAAATGAGCATGAAAGACTGTGATCATGCAACGTGCATTGAGTAGCGCATACCATGCGATCGTGTAGCTAAAGACTATGCAATGAGCATGATAGTATACATGATCGTGTAGCGTGCGCCGAGTATTGTATACTATGCAATCGTGTAGCTACTAACTATGCGATAAGCATGATAGTCTACACGATTGTTTTGCACCCAAGCCATGCATTGAGTATCATATACCACATGATCGACTACCCATCGAATGCCTACGTGATCATACAGCCAACGCAACACGATTAAGTAGCAAACTCTATACGATCGCGTAGCATTAGCTATGCGATTATTTAGCAAATGCTACATGATCGTGTAGTAAACTCTACATGATCGCATAACCAAATCTAAACGATTGTTTAGGTCTAGCTACATGATGCAACCACCTTTTTGTCTTCTCCATCAAAATGCACTACAACCTTCACTTCTGAAGCTTCATGAACGATTTAAAACTAAAACGAATACTAACTCGATTGCAAGATTAATGCCAAAAAATGCAGGGGCCCTTACAAATTTATTTTTGTAAACTTAAACAGAAAATCAAAACAAAGATTACTACCTCAAAACATCTATCAACAACTATCCACATACATTTAACATTTAAACGTAATGCAAAACTTAAAACCCACAAAAACTGTAAACAATTTCAATACAGAAATGGAATTTGGAATCAGAACTACAACCTGGCTCTGATACCAATTGAAGGAACTTGTTTACAAGAAGATCCATGAAGGGAAGCGGATCGTCCAAATTCCATTTTGATTGAAAAAAAATATTTATAGTAAACACAAACAGATTATGCATTTTAACAAAAATTACAGCATGCTCTTTAAACTAGAAAATGAGTTCAGAGATTATACCTTTGAAGAACGCTTCTTCGCGCAAATCCCTTAAACTATCACGAACTCCTCGAATAGCAAAAAAAATCGAACCAAAAGTGTGAAAACACTTCCACTTTGTATCCTTGGTATTCTTAGGGTGAAAATCCAGGAGTGGTGGATTCTAACTATTTTGGTTAGGAGGGAGTTTTAGAGTTTCGAGGAGGAAGACAATTGAAGAAGAACAAACTATTGTATAGCAAACTGCTTCAATCGTTTAGACAATGAGTATATCGTATAGTCTCTCAATCTATCGTATAGACCATTAAAATCATGTAGTTTCTCTCATTGTTCGTGTAGCTTTTTTTTATATATGGAATAATAAAATCATATTTTATTTATTCCATTTAGCATAAAAAACTGCTTCACCACCAACTAAGGTGGCTGGAGAGAAAAAAAGATTAATTATAAAAAAAAACAATTAAAATAAATATGATAACCAACTTATCATATTATATTTATAACTTATAGTTTTAATATTGCATCATATATAATATAAACTATAGTTCTTTTTCTCTATTTTATGGCAACATATACGAATTGGATTCATAGAAAATATATTTGAATCACATTCAAATATATCAAATACATTATGTCAATTATATCATATATAATTGAATCAATTTAATTATATCATATACAATTAAATTCCCTTTTATTAATTTGAACAATTCAAATTAATCCAAAACTGATTCTCAACTAAATTCTTTTAAGCTACTAAGGGGACCTTATAGTCCTATAGCTTGAAGCTCCAACGGTACATAAATAATTAATTAAACTCTTTAATTATATTATCCACCATCCATTAATTGTCGGACACTCTACTAAAGACCGACAACTGCATTCTTCGCACTACAGACATTTTTGTGTCCATTGGATACAATAAATCAATAGTATGATGACCCTTCACAAATTGCTCAAAAGTACAGCTAGGTTAAATTACCGCTTTGCCCCCGTAGTTATCTCTAACTCCTTAAGTACCACTGATTCCTCTAATGAACAATAGATCATAGTCTCACTATGAATATACCTCTCTCAGGCCAAGAGAAGGTGTGGTGCCACATTGTTCAAAACCCATAACCAGCCTTTAATGGAGCAATTTATCTACTTACCCCTGCTTTGGGGAAGGAGTGAATTCCATCTTCTGTAACTGAGTTCCTAGCTCCCCAATCAGACGAATCCGAAAAATGGTAGGCTTGTTGAGTCGGCGATCTCGCCACTTTCACCCATACGAATCAAAGAACCGCCCTCATAGGCAGGAGTTCACAACTCACTCAGGATTAAGGTCATGTTACCTATGGTCATCCTAGTGAAATGAAAGTCTCTATTATGAATGACATTATATAATGAAACTAAGCATTTCTTGGTCCGGTCTTATACAAACTTCTTTGTATAGAATATCCCAGTTCGCATGTCTAATACATGATTGATCAAGATCAAATCATTTTTAGTACTTTACAACATTTATAACATCTACAAAGTGAGCCATACTCATAGTGTTACTAGGATAAGATACCCAGCCTTATCCATATACTACAGATCATTTAGGTTATCACTTAAACATGATCCACCTATATGTCTCCACATACATGTTTAAGTTACAACGATAACCTTGGATGGTAGTTTATTGATTTATGGTTAATGCAACTAAAATATCACATATTTCATAGACAAAGTATATAAAATATCAAATATTAATCACATACAAAATTTGTTCGTACAAGGTTTACAAAGTATAGGACCCTAAGAGATTTAGGGCATCAACCCCAACGTAATACAATTAGGAAAAATTCGACTATTGATTTTATCTAAGTGTTTGTTTAATTTGCTCAAAAGCAACTTTTATCTTGATGATTAAACAGTTTTGATTAAAATATCATTAAACTTTTTAATAGACTTTTATCAAACCTGCATGCTTGTAACAAGTTTATCTAATTCACCTTTCTAGGTAGGTTCCCAGGTAGGGATTCATCGTTTCCATCAACTTAAGTACCCCAGCTTAGCCAAAACCCACCTTAGCCAAAAGGTCCCTTATAGATACATTTGTTACATATTTAATCTTTTATTAAGAATCAATTTAATCTTATTAAATCGATTAAAAGATTAAACTTAGATTTCTATTCTCATTAGAAATGTGATCTTAGGTCTATCTCAATCATGTTTTAAAATAATTTAAAAAAATGATTATAGTCTAAGGTTTGCATGAAACTCTTAATTATTGATTTTAATTCTAATTTCATTTAGTTATAACGATTATAAATAAATGAAACAATTAAAACATCCATTGCATGCTTGACATACTTCAGTTAATCATAACATTTATAAACTAACCTAAGGTAATGTCATGCTTCATGCAATCTCCGTCCATTACTAATGTATATAACAGTTATATAACTAAGTAATGAATCATACTATAGCATACTTTTCCATACAATCATTGAACCATATATTATAACAATTATAATATCAATGATGCATGGATATGCTATAATGCATGCATACATATATTATAACATTTTGGCTATAATAAGGATCAATAAGCATTCTAATTTATTAATTTTGGCTATAAATAAAGCATGCTCATACAATAATAAGAGGGTTTCAAGTCATACCTTTGTAGAACCTCTTAATCTTGCAAATCTTCTTGTGAACCACCTCAAGATCTTACCTACTATTCTCTTGGAGCTTTAGATTGAGTTGTGGGACTCAAAATAAGTTTGAATGAAGGGAATTTGGAGAAGAACACTACTGATGCAACTTGAAGAACCCTTCTTCAACCTTACAAGTTTTCAACAAAACTTCAGCAAGTTCTAATAGTTTACATGCCATATTTCCACTTCCATCTTCTCTATTTATTGCAGGACATTCATGCATGGAAGAAGGTTGCATGAGGTGCAGCTCATTCTTGAGGAGTGAATCAAGATTCAAGTGGTGTGAGCAATTTCATGATAGTGAAGAAATCCCACATTTCCAATTATGTGTTTTTTCCAATTTTTCTAATTTACCAATTGTATTTCCAAAATCAATTTGAATTTCAAAATTGAAAACTTTTATTAATTTTACAAAATTAATTTTCTTATAAATTTAATAATAAATAAATAAATAAATAATTTAATTAATTCTAATTAATTTAATATCAAATATTAAATTAATTTTACACAAATTCCACCTTCATGAATCCCTATTCGTTAATTTAATATTTAAATCGTATTAAATATTAATTAATTCTTCAATTTCATTTAATTCTAAAACGCGTAATCATAATACATATAATTACTAATTCCCTTAATTTTAATTTGAACGTTTCGAATTAACTTATCATGCTACTCTAAAGCTAATCCATTTACGAGTTAGTAGGGGGACCTCGTGGACCTACAGATCATGGGCTCCAACGATCCGATATTAATTGGCTAAACTCTTTACACCGAATTAATCCCCATTCGTTAACTAATTGGTCACTTCACTAAAGCCCATAGTTGCACTCCCCTCACTGTAGATATATTATGTCCACATGATTTAACCATAATTAGTAAGTCCTTCACAGGTTGTTCGTAATAATTGATGGGTCAAATGTTTGTTTTACCCCCGAGATTACATCTTATTTCTTAAGTTCCTACTGATCCTCTAATTTATAATTGGTTTGTGATCCCATTACTAAACCAGATCCCTCTCAGCCCAGTGAGAGGGTGGGGCCCCATGTTCAAGACCTGGATTCAGTACTTAAGAGAACAACCTTTCTTCTATCCCTAATTTGGTTAGACATGAATTCAGTCTTGCATCCTATATCTCCAGTTATTTATCCGGTCTCACCCCTGAAATAGGAGGCTAATTGAGTTGATGTTGTTTAGCGAACCCTCACCTATGTAAATCAAAGGATAATCCCAAATAAACAGGAATTCATAGTTAGCTTAGGATTAAGATCGAGTTATCTAAGTCATCTAAGTGAAATAGTCAGTCTTATACAGTAAACAGCATTATAAAGTAAGAGCGACTTATTTCTTGGTTGGATCTTATGCAAACTCATTGCAAATGCTACATGATTGTGTAGTTGTAGCTATACGATCTTATAGAACTGCTTCGTCTTCTTCATCGAAATAATGTTCTGCAACACTTCTTTGAAGTTCCCCAGGAACAGCACGAGCAACTCAAACTTATGAATTACATACTCTATAGCAAGAATATGCCCAAAAACACAGGGGCCTTTACAAACCAAATTTGTAAACAAAGAAAGCCTTAAAATAGAGTATCCTATCCCGAAACATCCATCAACAAAACCACATTCACAACCATTCATCGCATGAAATAGGATGCAAATTATAAAACCCACCATCACTGTAAAATCAATCCAACAAAAAAATAGAATTTGGGATCAGATAACCAGCAACCTGGCTCTGATACCAATTGAAGGAACTCTAAGAGAAAAGAACCGTAAGCGGAAGCAAGATCGACCAAAATTCCATTTTTCGTTAAATATGAGATTTTACAATAAACAAAGAAACAAGATATGCATTTATATTAAATTACAGTATGCTAACAAAAGGTTTTAGAAAGCTTACCTTTGAAGACCTTTTTTCAAAGATTCCCTCGAACAAGCCAGAACGCCTTGAATACTTTCTTAAAAAAAAACTCAAATAAGAAAGAACACGACCACAAAGACTTCCTCGATATTCTTAGGTTGAGAACCCAGGAGTGGTGAGCTTTGGCTATTTTGGATTTAAGAAAATTTTATGGAAAAGAAGAAGGAATTGAAATTGTTCACCAACAAAATCGAATTCAAACACACATAACTGTTCTGTCACTTTCTTACTATAAAAAATCAATAGATCAGATTCTTTTAAGAAGGAGACTATCTCCTGTCTTTCAAAGAATCAAATATCACAGCCACCCACTTATGTGGGTGGAGAGAAAATAAGGGAAGAGAGTTATATCTCCCTCCCTCATTTTTATTTAAAATAAAATAAAAATTATATTTAATATATATAATTATAAATATGATAACTAACTTATCGAATTATATATATATATTAAATTATATGTTAGATCAAATACAATATATAACCTATAGATTTAATATTGTATCATATATAATATAACCCATAGTTTCTTTTCTCTCTTTTATGACATTTAATATAAATCACATTTATATTAAATTTAACAACTATGAATTCAATTCATAGAATCTATATTTGAATCTTATTCACATATTTATTTCCTTTCATTAAGTTATAATGTATTAAATACATTATAATAATTATATCAAATATAATTGAAACAACTTAATTATATCATATATAATTAAATTCCTCTACTAATTTGAACAATTCAAATTAATAGAAAAACTGATTCTCAATTAATCCTATTGAGCTACCAAGGGAACCTCATGGATCTGTAGCTTGAAGCTCCAATGGTACATGAATAATTAATTAAACACTTTAATTAAATTATTCACCATTGTTAACTATCGAGCACTCCACTAAAGACTGATAGCTGCACTCTTCGCACTACAAATATATTTCTGTGTCCATTGGATATAACCAATCAATAGTACGATGACCTTTCACAAATTGCTCGTAAGTACAACTTCTTAAGTACCGCCGATCCCTCTAATGAACAGTAGATCATAGTTCAACTATGACTAAACCCCTATCAGGCCAGTAGAGGGTGTGGTGCCACATTGTTCAAGACTCGAAATCAGCCTTTAAGAGAGCAACTTATATACTTACCTCTACCCGGGGAAGGAGTGAATTTCTTCTTGTTAGTTGTGATCCCAGCTCCCCAATCAGACGAATCCCCAAAATGGTAGGCTTATTGAGTCGGCAATCTGGCCACTCTCACCCATACAAATCGAAGGATCGCCTTCATAGGCAGGAGTTCACAATTCACTCAGGATTCAAGTCATGTTACATATGGTCATCCTGGTGAAATGTAAGTCTGAATGATGTTATATAATGAGACTAAATATTTCATGGTCCGGTCTTATACAAACTCTTTTGTATAGAATATCCCCACTCATATGTTTATACATGAATGATCGGGATTAGATCATTTATAGCACTTTACAACAATTGTAACACCTACAAAACGGGCCATAATCGTAGTGTCACCAGGATAAGGTACCCAACTTTATCCATCTACTATAGATCATTTAGTTTATCATTTAAACATAATCCACTCGTATGTCTCTACATACATGTTTAAGTTACAAAGATAACCTTGGATGTTAGTTTATTGGTTTGTGGTTAATGCAACTAAAATATTATCTATTTTATAGACAATGAGTTTGAATAAAACATCACATATTTTATTAAATACACAATGAGTTTGTTTAATAATGTTTACAAACTATAGAATCCTACGAGATTTAGGGTATCAACCTCAACACAAGTAATATTTAGGATACCTTGCAAACCTAAGCTAGACGCAACAATTGTTCTTTTCACATCTCTCTCTATTGCTTGCATTTACTTCTGCTCTTTTTACTTTTTTAGCATACTCAGAAAACATCTTAAACCCTCTTTGGTTATTTTTGGAACTTTAAGCATATTTTGTAAGAAATATTTTAGGCACTTTATGGATTTACCCGTCCCACTTGTACTACAAGTTCGGTAGGAATGGTTCTATAAATTTTATTTGACCAAGGGACTCAAGAAACCTTGTTGATCAAATTGGCACCATCTTTGGGGAGTCAAGTAGTTTTTTATTATAAGCTTAATGTTTCTTTATAGCCCTTTTTTCTTTACTCTCTATATTTTTGTATGACTCGATCCTCTAGAAATCCAAGTTTGCTATTCTTTACATATATTAACCAAGAAAAGAGGCAACTTCAAAGAGGAGCAGGAGTGCAAGTAAAGGAAAATGAGCAAATCTGTGTATAAGATACCATAAAGGAAGAAGTTCAAGAAGAGTAAATCAAAGCACCAATAGGGAATTGTTGAGCGTACTCTGAGGGACCATGCTGCCCCTAACACAACTCAACAACCACTTTGCATCACATATCCTCAAACCATAAGTAATTTTGAACTTAGGGACTTATTCACTTACTACTTGTTTTTCATAGTCATGTAGGAGAAGACACACATAAGCACTTAAAAGAATGCCATATAATATGTGATGTCATGAGACCACACGCCATGACGGAAGAACAACTAAACATGAGGGTCTTCCCTTTCTCTTTGAAAGACAACACTAAAGATTGGTTATACTATCTACCATCTAGGAGCAATACAACTTGGAATGACTAAAAGAAATAGTTTCTAGAGAAGCTTTTTCCAACATCTTGAGCAGCTAGCATTCAGAAGAAGATTTATGGCATCACTCATATCTCTGAAGAGACTTTGAGTGAATAGTGGGAATAATATAAGCATTTGTGTGCAAGTTTTCCTAACCATCAAATTTCTGACCAATTGCTTATTCAATATTTCAATGAAGATTTTTTGCCTCATAATAGAAGCACAATAAATGCAGCTAGTGGAGATGCCTTGGTGAACAAAATCCCTACGGTGGCTAAGAACCCCATCTCCACCATGGCAAGAATTTCCAACAATCTGAGGCATAAGCTCTTGGAAACATCACTTCTACACCTGAGGTAAACAAACTTTATAGCCAGATTGATGATAACTGCTTTATTGAAACAACAACATATGGAAAGAGCTCATCCACTAAGTCTAGTTTGTGGAGTATGCTCGATGATAGGACATAATGCTGATGAATGTCAAAATGTCCAACAAATGACCATATTAAAGGTAAATTATACTAACAATGCTCAACCTAGAAAATAAGAACCATATGGCCCCTACTTACAATCCTAGATGGAGAAATCATCCAAATTTCATATGGAAAGGACATAATGGTCAAGATCAAAATATCAATCGAGCCTCTTCAAGTTCAGGTATGTCTCTAGAAGACGGTTCATAGTTTAGTTGATAGTAGAATGAAATTTCAACATGAAACTTGAATTGGGATGGAGCACCTAGGAAATTAGATCTCCCAACTTGCCACCTTAATGAGCAGGTTAGAAAAGAAAAGTAGAAAGCTCTCATCTCAATCTCAGGTGTCCCCAAGAGAGAATGTTAGTGCTATCACCCTCCGGAGCAAGAAGGAAGTGAGCACACCTGTTGTAGTCCCACTTGTTGAGGATCCTTTATCTGATGAACCAGTTGTTGTAGGAGCATCGCCTCCTTATCCTAAAAAAGGAGTACAATTTGACCCACCTAGCATTTAAATATTTTCCCTCCCTAAAACACCTTTTCCTTCCAAGTTAGTCAAGCAGGTGATCGTTGTGGACAAGGAGTTTATGGACACATTTAAGAAAGTGGAGATCAACATCCTGTGGGGGTTTGTGCCATAAAGTCTCGTGTACTGTAGTTTGTAAATAACTTTGTACGACACTTGTGATGTATAATATAAATGATATTTACTTCACTACTTGACTTTGCACATTTAGATGTTTTTTGTTTTACCACAAACCAATAAACTTAATATCCCTGGTTGTCTTTATGTAACTTAAACATGTAAGTAGTAACATACAAGTGGATCATGTCTTAAGTGACAACAAAAATAGTTTGTAGTATATGGATATAGAAGGGAAACCTTATCCTGGTAACACTACGGACGCAGCCCGCTTTATGGAATTGTTACAAATGTTGTGACTTGTCACAGATGGTCTGATCTTGATCATTCGTGTAGTGGACATACGAGCGGGGGCATCCTATACAAAGAGTTTGTATAAGACTTGACCTCGAAGTATTAATGTCTTATCATATAAATCTGTTCATGACTGAGACTTCACTTCACTAGGATGACCATAGGTAACATGACCTCAATCCTGAGTGAGTTGGGAACTCCTGCCATTGAGGGCGGTCCTTTGATTTGCATGGGTGCGAGTGGCCAGAGCGCCGACTCAAACCTACCATTTTGGGGATTCGTCTGATTTGGGAGCTCGGAACTCAGCTTCACAAGATGAAGTTCACTCCTTCCCCAAAGTAAGAATAAGTAGATAGATTACTCAGGATAAGTAGATAGATTACTCTCTTAAGGGCTGATCCCGAGGCCTGAACGATGTGGCGCCACACACCTTCTCATGACTCGAGAGGTATTCATACATAGTAGGACTATGTTGTATTGTTCATTAGAGGGATCAATAGTACTTAAGAAGAAAGATGTAATTATAGGGGCAAAATGGTAAATTAGCCTGTTGTATTTACAAGCATCTGTGAAGGGTCATCATACTGATGATTGGTTATATCCAATGGACGTAGAAATATATCTATGGCAAGGAGTTCAACTTTCGGTCTTTAGTGGAATGCCTTGCAGTTAACTGATGGTGAATATCGTGACTAAAGAGTTTAGTCAGCTATTGACGCACCGTTGGAGCTTCGAGCCATAGGTCCATAAGTTCCCCTTGGTAGCTTGGATACAAGTTGAGAATCAAGTTTTGGGTCAGTTTGAAATGTTCAAATTGACAAGAGGGAGTTCGATTATATATGATATAATTGAATGATTTAATTAAATATGATATAATTAACTTTATGTATGAGATACATTAATTTGGAGGAAATTGGATATAAATATGATTTATATCTTGTAGAGGAAAATATTATAATTAATATATGATATTAATTTATATGTTATGAATATGATAAGATCACATTCATTGAATAGTTATAAAGGAAATGGGACGGTATCTTTTCTGTTCTAAATAACGGATGAGTGCATTATAAATAGCTGACGGTGTGTTGAGTTCGTAGGTACGAACATTGTGTTAAAGAGAGTGTCATCGTTTAGAAAATCAGTGCCTATACGATAGTGCCTGCACGATCGCTTACATATATGATATTGTCGAGCGATCACTTACCAATTACACCTTCGCGCACTATTAACTAATCGATCGTTTACCTTTTCTTAAGCGATTATTTATCTCTCGATATTTCCTAAACGATCGTATAGACGATCGCTTAGTTTTTCCTGGACGATTGCTCACCCTTTTCCTACACGATCATTTATATGATCGCTTACCTTTTCCTACACAATCGTTTAAACGATCGCTTACTTTTTCCTACCCGATCGTATATTTTACCTAAACGATCAAGCATCTTGTCTATGCGATAGACAACCTCATCTCCCACTTGCTTGATTGTTGTGTGCGGTCTCTCTTCCTCCTTCCCTCTACCAAATCCGAACAAAGCCCAGACTTTAGATTCTCACTCAAAGAATACTAAGGGCTCTGAATTGTGGTCTCATCTCTATTTCCTTCTATCCGAGTGGTGATTGTTCGAGGAAGACGGATGTGTTTTAGACTCGCTGTGAAGAATAAATCTTCATCTGGTATGATCTCTTGATCTCTTTAGCATTATGAATGCATATTAGTATGTTTTGAATGTATATGCATAATTCTATCACAATGAATTGGAAAGATCCGCTTCCACTCGTAGGTACTCTTGAATAAGAGTTCCTTCACATCCCACTCTTTGATGTTGTGAAACAAATTCCCGAATATGTCAAGTTTTTTAAGGAGTTGTGCACCAGGAAGAGGCGAGCCAAAGAAAATGAAAGAGTTCTAGTAAGTCAGTCTGTTTTTGCCATACTTCAGAAAAATATGCCTGAAAAGTGTAAGATTCCAAGTATATTTTCTCTTTATTGTATCATAGGAATAAAAGAATAGAAATTGTCATGCTAGATGTAGGAGTCTATATTAATGTTATGCTTTATCATATATATCCAGAATTGAACTTAAATGATTTGCAAGAAATGGATGTCATCATACAACTAGTTTATGGATCTTTTATTCACCTTTTAGGTGTAGTTGAGGATGTGTTAGTCCAAGTCAATAAGTTAATATTTTTTGTTGACATCTATATTTTGAACATGGATGAGACTAGCTCGCCATCATCAACATCTATTTTGTTTGGAAGAACATTCATGAAAACTGCCAAAACTAAAACAGATCTAGATTAACGCACTTTGTCTGAAGGGTTTGATGAGGAAGTTGTTAAGTTTAATATTTTCAATGTCATGCGTACCCCTAGTCATATAGTACTCATACTTTATGTCAAATTGATGTTTTTGACTCTCTTGAGCATGATGTTATGTATCCCTCTTTGCTGAGCTATCTTTAGTCTCTTTGGCTAAAAACATGAATTTCATGGGAAAAAAAAAAAAGTTCTCAAAGGAGTTTAAAGGTCAGTTTAGAATGACTTAGAAAAAAATATTTTTCTTGTTTAACATTCATATTTATTTTTTATTTTGGCTTAAGTGTAACTGGAATTGAGCTTTTCTGAAAATGTCTTTGTTGTTTGTGAAAGAAATAGTTAGCATGTACGTTACTACAAATGAGCATAATTTAAAGGCCACCCAGAAATAGTTAGCTACCATGTTTTTAGAAGATGTGGTTGAGAATTTTCTTCCCTATTATATTCCTATCATATATGTTTATCTATATTTAACCCAACCACATATTTGTTACAATTATAACAAAAACCCAAAAATAAAACAAAAGGAAATAAAAGGAAATTCAAACGTATTTACTTAGCCTCCATTTGCTAATTATTTCATTTTTTATTTTTGGCTTTTGAAAATTAAATCTATTTCCTTCATATTTCTTACCATGATGTGCATCTTGTTTAAGTGTACAATGGTTGAATTCTTAACCAAATTACAAAAACAAAAATAAGTTTTCAAAAGCTTTGTTTTTAGTTTTAAAAATTTAGCTTAGTTTTTTAAACCATTACTAAAAATTAGATAATAAAGAAAGAAATTTGGAGGTTGAAGAAATATCTATAAGCTTAATTTTCAAAAACAAAAAATAAAAAACGAAATGATTATTAAATGAGACAATGTTTAAACTCTAACGATCTACAAACTAATCTTCCAAGATTTTTGGTTGCAAAACGTTGAGTAGTTTTGCTTTTAAATAGTTTTTAAATCTTAAAGTAGGTTTAAGGAAAATATGGTCCTTTAAGCACAAAAATGATTCCCAAATGAGTATATACCCACAATATTGTCATTCATATTTTGTATGTATATGGTAACTAACATATATATATATATATATATATATATATATATATACAAAAACTAAATTTTCTCTTATAAAAAAAAAACAACTAAATTTTCAATACTCTACATGCAATGTCCTATGTATGTCATGTTATATACCTACTACTTTAGCACCAAATATGCCAAAATAATTACCAATGTCTATAGTCCAAGATCCTAACTTTTAAAATGCAAATTTCAACTGATCTAAAAACAAAAAATGGTGTTGAAACCTCAATACTTAGGATGCCAAGTTTGTCCAAAGAAAAAAAAACGTTTCAAGAAGAAATGTGTGAGTAGGATTTTTATAAGAGTAGAAGAACTAAAGTTTTAAGATTGAAATAATTCGCAAGATTGGGCGTGAATGGAACGACGTGGGTTTGGTTGTGAACATGAGGATGCTTGAAGATGAAGAAGAGGGTTTCTCGAAACATAATTGAATTGTTTTTTATCGTGTTTATATAACATTATGAATCTGTCACATTTTACTATCAATGTTATCAGTACCATTACTGCTAACGATAACATTAACAGTAATAAAAAAAAGGTAAAGTTGTACTATTTCATTTTAGCTGTTTTTCTGGTTGAGCCTGTCCCAAAACCACCCTTTCCTAACTAAAACTCAGCCACAAAACTATTTGGGCTTGAACATATAAAAGCCCAACCCAAACTTGTCAATAAAGGCCTGGTGGATATGGAATTGTGACTAGTAGCTAAACAAAAAAATGCCAAAATGAAAATTGACCTGGAAACTTTCATTATATAGTATAGCTACCACATTTTTAGAAGATGAAAGTAAACAAAATTCTTCTCTATTATAACCTTGTCAATGCATTTAATTTTAACTTTTTTTTCTCTTTTTATGTTGTTAATTTTGATTTTCTATCTTCGAATTTTTTTATCATTGATTTTTTATGGCTTACTTTTACTTTTTAATTTAAAATTAATTCATTAAAAGAGAATTGAGAAAGAACTATTTTTCTCCATTTTTAAAATTTGAGATCTTTTTTAGAAACGAAATGAGAAATGGAAACGTTATAAACAAGTTTTTTTTTTTTTTTTTTTTGTAGGACTTTGAAAGTGTGAAATTTAACAATAATAAACTTCTATCTCTGATAAACTGTAATATCAATAATAGACTTAGTCAATCGGTGATAGTGTTCCTATCATTGACAAACCACGTGAATTAGTGATATAACTTAGGTAGATATTATGATAATAAATGTGTATCAGTGATATCAATTATCAACGATATTGATGATAGAACTTAGATAGATATCAGTCATATTCATATATCAGTGATATCAAACTTAGATAGATATTAGTGATAGAAGTCTATTAGTGGTAAAAATCTATCCTTGATATTCATGATAAAAGTTACTTAGTAATAGCCATTGATAGCTTTGAGTGTTAATCTTTCAAAATTGATAGTCACTATTAAAAGTCTATCTGTGAAAGTCACTGATATTTTTTATCATTGATAGCTTATTTTTTGTGTTTTTCTTTCAAAGTTAATAAAAGTCTATCAGTGACAGTCATTTACAGAAGTCTATCATTGATAGCCAACTTAGTGAATTTAATTAATAAAGTTGAATCTCAAACTAATGTGTAAGTGGGATGCTTAGAAGTTATCACAAATATGTTTTCGATGATAGAAGCTATCCAAGATAGCATGTAATTTGATGGTAAGAAGGAATGGTAGAAGTTATCTCGAATAGCATATTATTAGGATAGGAGTTGTCATCGATAACCACGATATAAATGATATTAGTGATATCGATGATAGTGTAGAAACCATTGAAGATCTTTGAGCGAAAAACAGGATCGGACTCAGAAACAAAAAATTTGCAGAACATTCAATTTACAAATTACAAACAGAAAACTATGCTTTAAGATGAAAAATACAGCATGCTCTTAAAAAAAACAGAAAGAGAGTATGGAGAAAAGAACTAACCCTTGAAGAACAATTTCTTCACGTTTCTTCTTCTCCAAAAATCACGAACTGTAAATATTGATTTTCCCAAGTGGCCACTACTAAAATGGTTTCACTTGTATTCTCTAGGATGAGAATCTAAGAGTGTGTAGGCTCTGGTTTTTTGGTGAGAGAGAAAATTAATTGAGAAATGAAGAGCATTGAGTGATTTGGAGAGCTTGAAAAAGTTACAGAACCATTATGTAAGAAACTCAAAGAGGAAGAAGATGAAGAATCTGTTCAACCCCTCCCACTATCACGTTTTAGAGAGAGAAAATTGAGAAGGAGTTATAACTTCCTTCCTAGAATTATTTTTAAAAAATAAAATAATTTTAATAAAAAAATTTAATATATATTTATATGATAACTACTTTATTATATAATATAGTTATCATAACTACTTGATCATATAATATAGTTATCACATAATATACATTAAACTATATGTTATATCAAATATAACATATAACCTATAGTTTAATACTGCATCCAATACAATATAACATATAGTTTAATTCTCTCAACAACGATATTTAATATAAACCCATTTATATTAAATTTAATTATATGAATCCAATTCACATAATTAATATTTGAATCATATTTAAATATTTATTTCATCTCAAATAAACTTTATATTATAATGTATCAAATACATTATAGTAATTATATCATATATAATTAAATTAAATATAATTAATTTCCTCAATTAATTTGAGAAATTAAAATAATCAAAAATTGATTCTCATAAATACCCCATTGAGCTACAGAGGGGACCTCTTGGACTTGTAACTTGAATCTCCAACAATACATGAATAATTAATCAAACTCTTTCATTAAATTATTCACCATCTGCTAATTGTCGGGCACTCCATTAAAGACTGACAGCTGCACTCTTTGCACTACAGATATGTTTCAGTGTCCATTGGATATAACCAATCAACAGTACAATGATCCTTAACAAATTGCTCGTAAGTACAACTAGGCCAAAATTACCGTTTTGCCCATATAATTACATCTAACTCCTTAAGTACCACTGATCCCTCTAATGAACAATAAATCATAAGCCAACTATGACTAGACTCCTCTCGGACAAGGAGAGGGTGTGGCACCACATTGTTCAAGCCTCGGAATTAGCTCTTAAAGGAGCAATTTATCTACTTTCCCCAACCTTGAAGAATGAGTGGATTCTTTCTTGTGTAGTTGTGTTCCCAACTCCCCAATCAGACAAATCCCTAAAATGGTAGGCTTGTTGAGTCGAAAATTTGGCCACTCTCACCCATACAAATCAAAGGACCGCTTTCATAGACGGAGTTCACAATTCACTCAGGATTTAAGTCATGTCACCTATGGTCATCCTGGTGAAATGTAAGTCTCTATTATGAACGGCGTTATATAATGAGACTAGTCATTTTGTGATTCGGTCTTATACAAACTCCTTTGTATAGAATATTCCCCCTCACATGTCTCCACATGAATGATGAGGATCAGATCATTTATAGCACTTTAAAACAACTGTAACATCTACAATGCGAGTCATACTCGTAGTGTCACTAGGATAAGGTATCCAACCTTATCCATCTACTATAGACTATTTAAGTTATCATTTAAATATGATTCACCTGTATGTCTCTACATACATGTTTAAGCTACAAAAAATAACCTTGAATGTTAGTTTATTGGTTTGTGGATTAATGTAACTAAATGTCAAATAAAACATCACATATTTTATTAGATAAATAAAATGTTTATATAATACAATTACAAACTACAGGACCCTACGAGATTTAGGACACCAACCACAATAGATAAAACCTAGTTGATATCCATATGTCGATGATGTCAATGATATAACTTAGGTAGATATCAATGATATTGGTGATATGACTTAAGTCGCTTACAGATTTTTCTCATAATTGATAGACTTTTATCACTTATAGCTTTACATGTTAATCTTTGAAAGTTGATAGTTTGTTTTTAAAGTTGATAGCCATCTATAGAAGTCTACTAATTATAGTCATTATAGATGTCTATCAGTGATAGTCACTGATAGCTTTAAGTGTTAATCTTTTAAAGTTGATAGTTACTAATAAATGTCTATTAGTGATAGTCACTAATAGTTTTATATAACAAATAGCTCAATCTTTCAAAGTTGATAACCACTAGAAGTCTATCATTGGTAGCCACTAATATCTTTCTATCATTGATAGCTTAAAATGTCAATCTTTCAAAGTTGATTGCTATTGATAAAAGTCTATCCGTGATAGCCATTGATAGCTTTAAGTGTTAATCTTTCAAAGGCAATTCAATTTGATGAAAGTCTATTAGTGATAACCACTGATAAGTGCTATCGATGATAGCCACTAATAGAAGTTATTAGTGATATGACTTAGGTATATATCAATTAAATGAATTATATTCATGATATTGGCGATATGACTTAGGTAGAATCAGTGAAAGTCAATTATAGATCTCTCATTGATAGACTTATATCACTTATAGCTTTAAATGTTAATCTTTGAAAGTTGATAGTTTTTTTTCAAAGTTGATAACTACTTATAAAAGTTTAACATTGATAGTCACTAATAGTCTTAGGTGTTAATATTTCAAGTTAATTCCAATTGATGAAAGTGTATAAATGATAGCCACTGTTAACTGATAGCAAATTAAAAGTTAATATTTCAATTGTTAATATTTCAAGGTTGTATTAATATTTCTCAAATTGAAAGTTATCACTGGTAGTAGAGTATTAATATTTCTCAAATTGAAAGCTATCACTGATAGCAGCTATCAGCGATAGTAACTAATAGTAGTTATCAGTGTTATTACTAATGGTTGCTATCAATGATAGTTTTCAATTTGAGAAAAGCACAAGAAGCACATGAAATGGTAGGCTACACTTGGGCTCTTTTATTCTTTTACTAATATGGTTATCATTGATAGTTGCTATTAGTGATATTTGGCCCTATTGTTGTATCATATTTCTAATATATTTATCCTTGTGCTATATCTTTTATTAATTTGGGTCTGATTGTTATTTGTGCAACCAGCTCTTAAATTAATTAACTTAAAGTTTATGTCAGAAACTAAAGTGATCACTAACAAAAACTCGAGGGTGAAAGAGTAAGATATTGAAACTTAAGGACCTAATGAATACAAAACTTAGGAACAAAGAAGTATTTTTCTCATAATAATATTATTACATTAGTTTAAATACTATTTTGGTTTCTATACTTTTAACTTTGGTTTATTTCAAACTCTATACTTTCAAACAGTTTCATTTCAATCCTCATACTTTCAACCTTCATTTATTTTTTTTCCTATACTTATAAAAAAAAAAAAAAGACCATTTTAGTCCTTATAAATATTTTAAAGAGACTGAAGTTATCACTTTTTAAAAGTATCGAGACCAAAAATTGAAAGTATAATAATCAAAATGAATATTTTGAAAGTAAAGTAGTCAAAATGAACGAAACTAAAAATATAGAGAATAAAATCAATATTTTAAAAGATGAAAATAAACTAAAATAAAAAAAGTATTTAAAGCGATCACGCATTCAACGGTACTCTTGGAGCTGGTGTTTGAAGCTTGAACTTGGAAGTCCAACAAAACCAACGCTCTTTAAAATGTAAATAATTATAAATTTAGCAACAATAATGCATGCAAATTTAGCAATTGCTTTACGACATGTCGACCTCCGTCCCCACCAATCAATTCCTTCATCATGTCTGTTCTTTCATACCATCCTTCATTGTCTTTTTTTCATTATTACATAATATATAATAATTAAACGTGAAACTTCCTTCCACATATTTTCATGTTGCAACTTAATTCCTAATTAACCTAAAATCCTAAGTTTAGTGTTAGGTGTGATTTTGGACGGAAGGGTATAATTGACATCTAACTCAAAGAATAACAAAGTCATGAAAAGAGCATAATACGGGTCGAAATTGACAACTTAGGACAAATTGGCCTAGGAAAAGGGGCTGACTTGGGCCCAAGGCAATATGCTCAGTCTTGGCTAAAGGCGAGGCTGAGCCTTAACCAAATGCCTAATGGGACATGCTTGGTCTAAGAGATCATTTTAGGCCCATAATATGGTCGAAAGAAGATTCTCGTCAAGGCTGAACCTAGCCAAACATGAAACCAAGCACACTCTTCGACCATATCAAGTAATAACCTAAGTCAACTTTTTCTATAAATACATCATTATGGCTCCATATGAAGTAACTTAAACTTCTGATTTCTTCTCCATTTTAAACTTTTCATCTCTAACGTTGACATCAAAGTCATTTTTCTTTGTTTTGCGGGTCATCTCTTTTTCAAATTACAAATTTATAGTTGTTGCCACGTGAAGGTCAAGTGCATCAGTGTCTAAAATTTAGCATAAACGGTGTTGGTGAAAATTTAATTTTAAATGGAAAAAAAAAATGACCTTTTGAGAATCCCACATTGTTAAGGTTAAGAAGTAGAATCTTCCTTATAAACCCCTGCCTTGAGTTGTGTGTTTGGGCCCCAAGGAGTAAGACAAAAGTGGGTATGATCAATCAAACAAGATATGTGTGTGTGTGGAATTTTTATTTTATAATAATAAATTTTGTTTATTATTATTGTTGTTGTTGTTGTTGTTATATAAAAATAAAGAATAGAAGAATCAATCTTGGTTACGAGCACTCCTCTCCAAATTTGTTTCGTGCTATTGTTAGCCTTTAGGGCCTATAAATTGCACGAACTTCCATCAATTCTACACAACAAAAAATCATACACGGTCTCTTCTTTCATCTTATTTTCTTCTTCCTTTACAACACTCAGTTTTTCGAGCATATCAGTCTTGAAGGGTGTGAGTTTTTCGATCAGTTCCAGTGTAGTTCCATTTGATACCATTTTATTTGGGCTTTTTTATCCTAGGAAGGGCATGTCCATTGTTGAATTGCTTGCACAAAGGGCAAGATCGCGAAACATCTTAAAGAGAGCGAGCTTCGCGACTCAGCCTATAAATATTTCTATTTTGCAGGTTCAATTCCGACGTCCTACGTCGTTCGATCGTACTAGTCTTTTGTTCATCAGAGGTTGTCATTCCAACAATTTTAAGACGATTATCCATCTGTTGCTGTTGTGATGGCCCTTTCCCATAATGATATTATGTCCTCCAACCTTAATTGTCCATTTCAATTCGAAGGAGCGAACTTCAAACATTGGAAGCAGAAGATATTGTTCTTCCTCAGAGTCAAGAAGGTTATTGATGTCTAGACTACGGAGAAGCCAACTATCCCAATGGAAGATGTGACCGAACAACAAATCAAAGATGCAGTTAATTGAGAAGAAAAATATTTTTTATGCAAAAATTTTATTTTAAATAGTTTGACTGACGATTTGTATGATTATTATAGTACAATGAAGACAACAAAAGAAGTATGAGATGCCTTACAAAAAAAAATATGATATTGAGGAGGCCGATTCGAAAAAGTATGTCATTAACTGTTACTTAAAGTTCCAAATGATGGATGACAAGTTTGGGGGGCTTAGTCCCATGAATTGTAGAAGATAGCCCACGAGATTATAAGTAAAGGTATGCCTCTGAATAAGCAATTTCAAGTTGTTGTCATTATTGACAAATTGTCTCTATTGTGGAAGGACTTTAAGAATACCTTAAGGCATAAAACCAAGGAGTTCTATACAGTAGAAGATAGCCCACGAGATTATAAGCGAAGGTATGTCTCTGAATGAGCAATTTCAAGTTGTTATCATTATTGACAAATTGTCTCCATTGTGAAAGGACTTTAAGAATACGTTAAGGCATAAGACCAAGGAGTTCTCCTTGGAAAGTCTAGTCACCCACCTGAGGATTGAGGAGGAAGCCCAGAAGCAGGACCGAAGGGAGGAGGTAAACATTGTACTGAGAAAACCTGCCTCAACTGTTGTGAAACTTGACCAAAAGCAAAAAGGAACCAAGAGAAAAGATCAGAACCGTGGATCTAGCAACTAGAACAATCAGAAGAAGCAAAAATTTCCCTCAAAGAAAATGGTACAATTTCTATGTGATAGAATTACGAACATGATAGCGAAAGAAATTTGGATCATGAACACTCTAATTATATCAATTTTAGATTCTAGCATGCATGTTCATGAAATTCTAGAATAAGGGTTTAGACAAACAACCTTTGTAGAATCCTTAATTTCTCCAAATTCTCCACTAATTCTAATTAGAACTCAACGAGGACTACTATAAGAATCTTCCCCTCTATCCTCCGGCCTTGAAACGGGTTGTGGTACCCAAATATGATAAGCTTTGAATGAAATTTTGAGATTTGGAGAAATTTAGAGTCAAGAATAAGAGATAACTATTATCTCTTAATTTTTAAGTTGCATGAACCTCTAAAAGAAATAAAATAAAATTCCTCTATTTATAGATGAATTTCATGCAAATGCATTCAACCAAAAATTGACACCAAAATATGTTGAAATCAGTGGGATTGAAGGTGTAAGGGTCAGTGGAGAAGGTTGGATAAAACCACGAACACTTAAATTCATATTAATTTGAAAAATGGATCAGTCGAGAAAGTTGGAAAAAACTACTAATCCTTACATTTATTTCAAATTTGAAATTTCTTAAATTTCAAATTAATATGAAATTGAATTTTAAATTTGGATTTCTAAAAACCTAAATTTTTAATTTCAATTTTAAATAAAATTAATTCAATTAATTAATTTTAAATACAATTAAAATAATTTTAAATAAAATCAATGATAATAATTAATTTTAAATAATTAATTAAATAATTTAATTAACTAAATTAATTCAATATCAAATATTAAATTAATAAAACACCTATCCCGAACACAAATCCTTATTCATGTATATAATATTTAAATCACATTTAAATATTTACAACTCTCTTATTAGTTTATTTCGATTAATTAAACGTTTAATTATATCGTATATAATATTTTAATCTCTAATTCAAATTTGAACGTTTCAAATTTTCTCAACATACTATTTTAAGGTTTAGTCTCAAACGAGCTAATAGGGGACCTAATGGACCTACAGATCATGAGCTCCAACGATATGAGATTAATTGGCTAAACTCTCTTAACCAAATTAACCAATATTCGTTAACTACTAGGACACTCTACTAAAGCTCAGTAGCTGCATTCTTCTCCCTGTAGATATATTTATGTCTAGTTGTTTTAACCGATTAGTAAGTCAATCCTTCATCGGTTGTTCGTATTTACAATTGGGTCAAAATTACCATTTTACCTCTTAGTACATCTTGCTTCTTAAGTCTCCATTGATCCACTAACGAATAATTGGTTTATGGTCTGACCAATAGACTGAGTCCTTCTCAGTCATAGTGAGAGCAAGACCCTTTTGTTCAAGACTAGGTGACAGTACTTAAAGGAACAACCTATCTGGTACCCTTGAGATCGGATAGGAGTGAATTTCATCTTGCAGGACTATGTACCCAACTATGTACCCAGTTTTACGCCTAAAATGGAATGTTTATTGAGCGGCAATGTTAAGTCCTAAATAAGCAGGACTTCATAGTTAGCTCAAGATTGAGATCGAGTTATCATAGGTTATCAAGTTGAAATGGTCAGTTTTAATAGTAAACAACGTTATAAAGAAAAGTGATTGTTTCGTGGTCCGGTCTTATGCAAACATCTTTTGCATAGGATGCCTCCACTTGCATGTCTCCACATGAACGATTTCGGAATCACTTCGTTTGTATTAATATACAAAACGAATTGCATCCATAGTATCCCTAGGATAAGATACCCAACTTTATCCTTATACTTATAGACCGTTTTGGCTATATACTCAAACCTGATTCTCTTTTTTTTGGGAATGTCCTAAAACTCGATATTTGTAAACGTTAAACATATTCCATTCACAATAAAGATATTATTGAGATTTCTTTCAATAAAGATGTTATGGAATTGGATTCATTCCTAAATCCAATAAACTAACTCATGGCTATAACATGAATACTTAAACTTTATGTAAAGATATAAAAGAGGATCAAGTTTTAGTATATAGCCAAAAAGGTCTATAAATATATGGATAGGGTTTAGTACCTTATCTTGGGGATACTATGGATGTGGTTCACTTTGTATATTGATACAAACAATGTGATCCCAAAGTCGTTCATGTGGAGACATGTGAGTGGGGGCATCCTACGTAGATGATGTCTGCATAAGACCGAACCACGACATAGTCACTTTTCTTTATAACGATTGTTTACTGTTAAAACTGACTATTTCAATTTGATGACCTAAGGTAACTCAATCTTAATCTTAAGCTAACTATGAACTCTTGTTTAGTTGGGATTATCCTTTAATCTGCATAGGTAGAGTGGTTCAACATCATTGCTCAATAAGCCTCCCATTTTAAAGGTAAGACCGGATAGATAGTTGGGAACATAGTTCTATAGGATGGAATTCACTCCTACCCATCTTAAGGTCAGCAGATAGGTTATTCCCTTAAGTACTAATTCTTGGTCTTGAACAAAGAGGCCCCGCCCTTTCGTGGTTGAGAAGGATTCGATTTATTAGTAAGACCATGAACCAATTGCTCATTAGAGGATCAGTAGAGACTTAAGGAGCAAAATGTATTACAGGGGTAAAACGGTAAATTTGACCTAACTGTAAATACGAACGACCTGTGAATGATCAACTTGTTGATTATGATTTAATCAGGTGGACAGAAATATATCTACAGTGAAGAGAGTGTGACTACTGAGTTATAGTGGTATGTCTCGATAGTTAATGATTAGCGATTAAATCAGTTTAAAGAGTTTAACTCATTAATCTCAAATCTTTGGAGTTCAAGATCTGTAGGTCCATTAGGTTCCTCTACTAGCTCATAAAAGGATTAAACCTTAGAATAGTGTATTGAGAGAATTTGGAATATTCAAACTCAGTTTAGGGTTTGGGTTATTATATTTGATATAATTGGTGTTTAATTAACGAATTAAACATTACAATTTTTCGAGAGTTGACAATGTTTAAATATGATTAAATATTTAATGAGGTGTTATATTAATTTAAATTTGATATTAAATTAAATTAATTAAATTAGTTTAATTAATTATCCAATTTAGTAATATTAAATTTTGAATTTATGTACTTCAAAATTACGAAATTGGTTGGATTTGTGAAATTCAAAATTCAAAACTTTATTTAATTTAAATTGAATTTGAAATTCAATTTTTTAAATAAGTTTTATATAGCAATTAATTCAATTTCTTGAATAAAAAATGGAAATTAATGGAAAGTGGGATAATCCCACGTTTTCCATTAAAATCCACTAATGCCACTTAATTTTAATGGAAAATTGAGTGGCTACATCTCTTTCAACCTGATCTACATGGTTTAGAGCTATATATTGAGAATTAGAGATCAGATTGAGGCTTTGTGCAAAATAAAAATCTGAAAAAGGAAAACCTGATTTTCTTTCTTCTTCAACTCTCAAGATAACCCACATTAATTTCCTCTTAATTTGAGTTCCACCAATTAATCTAAGGCCTGAGGATAGTAGAGAAGAATTCTGTGGTTGTCTACTTCAAGGATTGAAGAAGAAATTCGTGAAGATTGGACACAATTTGGAGGAATCTACAGAGGTTGTATACTAAAAACCCTATTTTTGTTTTCTCCTTGAACATGCATGTTTTTCCTTTAAAATTAATGTAATTAGAGTGCTTAGATCCTTAATTGGTTCCGTATATTGAATGTCAACTCGATCACTTTTATGTCTCCATATAAAGTTTAAGTATCCATACTATAGCCAATGGTTCATTAGTTTATTGGATTTAGGTTATTACAAGTGCAATTACATGTTCAACAACAACTTTATTGAATAAACCACAATAACAACTTTATTGTAAATAGAATATGTTTAAATATTTATGAACTGCGAGTTTTAAGACATACAACCCAACAACTCCCACTTGAACTAAAAACTCCAGTGGGTTTACAAATATATACAATGTTGAGTATGAGAGAATAAATATAAATACAATAAACTAGGGCATCATTTATCCATGAATAACTATAAGAAACCTAGACATATGGCCAGGAACTGTAGGAATATGCATTATCCTGTTGAGCATACGAACCTGATAGCAAAGTCGTTAGTAGCTATGATCACAGAAATAAATGTGATCGGTGGCTCTGAATGGTGGTGGATAGATACTGATGCTACACGCCATGTCTATCATGACCTTAGTCTCTTTAAATCTTAAACTGAAACTAAGAATAAAAACATAATGTTGAAAGATCATCACTCAACAAAAGTTGTTGGGATCAGCGAGGTGGAGCTACAATTTACCTCCGAGAAGACTCTCACCTTGAAGGATGTCCTGCACGCTCTGGAGATAAGAAAGAATCTAGTGAATTTGATGGTGTTTTGACTAGGAATAGTAAAAGATACTTTATCACTTTTATTGATGACTGTTCGGATTTCACATTCATATACTTGCTGAAAAATAAAAAATGATGCTTTTGATTTTTTTAAACGTTTAGTGATTGAAGTAGAAAACCAATTTAACCGAAAGGTTAAGAGACTTCATAATGATAGGGGAACTGAGTACGACTCAAACAGTTTTAACAAATTCTATAACTTGCATGGAATAATACATGAAAAGGCTGCATCTTATTCTCTTGAAATGGACAGAAAAGCATAAAGGAAAAATAAAACTCTATCTGAATTAGTAGTTGCTATCTTGCTTAATTCAAGAGCTGGATCTTATTGGTGGGGTGAAATAATCCTTACCATGTGTTATGTCCTAAATAGAATACCAAAATCTAAAAATACAACTTCACCCTACGAAGTCCTTCATAATAAGAAACCTAACTTGTCATACCTTAGAACTTGGGGGTGTCTAGCCTTTGTAAGAATACCAAACCCCAAAAGAAGAAAGCTTGCTAGTGGAGCCTATGAGTGTGTCTTTATAGGTTATAGTAAAGCATGTAGGTTCTATGATCTAGTAAACCAAGTGATTATTGAGTCAAATGATGCCAATTTCTTTAAGGATAGATTTCCTTTTAAATCTAAGAATAGTGGTAGCTTGAGTTCTAGTAGTCTACCACCTATTAGAAACCTAATCCCTAGTGAAGAAGCTGACCTAGAGCATAGGAGAAGAAAAAGAACTAGAACTATTAAGGATTTTGGGAATGACTTCCAGACTTATAACGCAGAACAAGATCTTAAAGACCTAAAAGAAGCACTATTCTCTGTAGATGCCAACTTATGGTAAGAAGTATAAATGATGAAATCACTCTCTGGAGTAAAATAGGATTTGCCATTTGGTAGACCTACCCCCTGACTGCAAAACAATAGAATGCAAATGGATCCTGAGGAAGAAACTCAAACCTGATGAAACAGTTGACAAGTGACTTATAGCTAAGGGTGTCAAACAAAGAGAAAACATAGATTTCTTTGACACCTTATCCTTTATGACTAGGATCACCTCAATGTTGTTTTCTCTAGTTGTCTTAAACAATCTTATAGTTCATCAGATGGATATAAAGATTGCATTCCTGAATAAACTTGAATAAGAGATTTACATGCAACAGCTTGAAGGCTTCGTAGTCCATAGTCAAGAGAACAAGGTTTATAAGTTAAATAAATCCCTTTATGCTTGAAATATGCTTTTAAGCTATGGCATGAAAAATTTGATAACCTAATGTTGTCCTCTATGACTAGGATCACATGTCTCATAGATCATTTGTAGCACTTTATAAAAATTGTAACACTACAAAGTAGGTCGTATTCATAGTGTCACAAGGATAAGATACCCAGTCTTGTCCATCTACTATAGACCATTTAGGTTATCACTTAAACATAATCTACCTGTATGTCTCTACATACATGTTTAAGCTACAAAAGATAACCTTGGATGTTAGTTTATTGGTTTGTGGGTTAATGTTACTAAATGTCGAATAAAATATCTCATATTTTATTAAATAAATAAAATTATTTGTATGTTACAATTACAAACTACAGCACCCAAAATATTTAGAGCATCAACCCCAACAATCTCCCACTTGTTCTAACGCTAGTGGAGTGTACAATATAAAAGTCATAATAATATAAGAGTACACACTAAACAACTAGGGCATAAAAATACGCCTAGTGCAAAATCTCTCACTTGCCTTAAACTAAATATGGCCTGTCCTGTAGACCCATAATCTATAGGTCACCCTCAAACACCTTAGCCATGAGGGCTTTTGTAAACGAGTCAGCAACATTTTGCTCTAACACTATCTACGTGATGATCATGTCCCATCGATGCATCATCTCCTGAATGAGATGATACTTCCGCTCTATGTTCTTTCTGCGCTTGTGACTTCTAGACTCTTGGAAATTAGCCACAACACCACTATTATTATAATAAAAGGTGATAGGCTTAGAAATGTCTGGAACCACTTCCAGATCAATCAAGAATTTTCTGAGCCACACAGCTTCTTTAGCAGCTTCACAAGTCGCTACATACTCAGCCTCCATTGTGGACTCATCAATGCATCTCTACTTAGTGCTTCTCCAGACTATTGCTCCTCCGTTAAGAGTGAACACTGATCTTGATGTGGATTTCCTAGGATTCTTATCAGTCTGAAAATCAGAGTTCACGTATTCTGTAAGGATCAGATCCTTAGAACCATATACGAGCATGTAGTCCCTTATTCTCCGTAGATAATTGAGGATGTTCTTAATGACGGTTTAGTGATCAAATCCTGGATTAGACTGATATCTACTGACTATCCCCACTGCATAGCAAATGTCAGTTCTAGTACATATCATCACATAGATCAAGCTACCAACAGTCGATGCATAGAGGATCTGTCTCATTTCCTCAACCTCTTGAGGTGTCTTAGGATACTGTTCCTTAGACAACATAACTCCATGCCTAAAAGGAAGTAAACCCCTCTTAGAATTCTGTATCGAATACTTGATAAGTATCTTGTCAATGTACGATGCCTCAGATAGGGTTAACATTTTGTTCTTTTGATCTCTAAAGATCTGAATGCCCATAACAAACTATACCTCTCTCAAATCATTCATTTGGAATTGAGTTGCTAGCGAATTTTTAATTTCAGTCAACATGCCTACATCATTCCCAATGAGTAGGATATTGCCTACATACAACACAAGAAAAGCTACTAAAATATTGCTGATTTTCTTATAAACACAAGGCTAATCAACATTCTGATCAAAGCTATAAGATTTGATCGTAATATTAAATCTTATATTCCAAGATCGAGAAGCTTGCCTCAATCCATAAATGGACCAATTAAGCTTGCAAACTTTTTGCTCTTGACCTTGGGTAATGAAACCCTCAAATTGCTCCATATATATGGTCTCCTTAAGATTGTCGTTCAGAAATGCAGTCTTGACATCCATTTGTCAAATCTCATAGTCATAATATGAGGCAATGGACAGGAGGATCTTGATTGACTTTAACATGGTAACATGTGAGAAAGTCTCCTCATAGTCGACTCCCTCAACTTGGGTATAACCCTTTGCCACAAGTCTAGCCTTGAAGGTTTGTACCTTCTCATCAGCACCCTGTTTTCTCTTGTAGATCCACTTACAACCTATAGGTTTTACCCTATCAGGTTGAATTACAAGATCTCAAACTAAATTGAAGTACATAGACTCCATTTCAAGATCCATAGCTTTGATCCAATCATCTTTATCAACATCCTCCATTGCCTACTTGTAAGATAATGGATCCTCAACATCTCCATCAGCTACGATACCTAGAGTTTCTGTTAAACCCATATAATGAACAGGTGGGTTTGTAACCCTTCCATTACGTTGAGGTTCCCTCAACACTTGAGGTGGATTTAACTTATTATATTATCCAACTTCAAAAACTTTTGTTGATGTGTTGGGCACTTCAACAACTCTTGTTGAAGGTTCAGTAGTTTCACTGGAAAATTCATTCAACACAATCATACTATAGGGCTTATGCTCCCTTCTGTAGTTCTCTTCTAAAAAGGTAGCGTTTGTCGACACAAACACCTTATTATCCTTAGGATCATAGAAGTAACTACCTCTCATTCATTTAGTGTAACCTACAAATAAGCACAATTTTGAACAAGGTTCCACTTTCTTAGGATTTTCCTCAAGCACATGTGTTAAGCGACCTTAGATTCTTAAATGGCATAAACTATCTTTACGACCATTCCATAATTTCAAAGATGTTCCAGTAATACTTTTGGAAGGAATGCAATTCAAAATGTAAGCTACAATCTGTACTGCATAACTCCAAAAATGAGTCCGGTAGGGAAGCATAAATCATCATATACTAAACCATATCCAAAACGGTTCAATTTCTTCTTTCGATACACTATTCTACTAAGGTGTACCAGGTGCTGAGAGTTGGGATATAATTCTATGTTCTAACAAATAGTCTTGGAATTTTAGATCCAAATACTCTCCACCTCGATTAGATCGAAATATTTTAATGGTTTTATTTTATGCATTTTCAACTTTAGCTTTGTACTCCTTGTACTTTCAATGGCTTTAAACTTATGTTGCATTTCAGCCTTGTACTCATTGAACTTTCATTGGCTTTAAACTTATGTTGGATTAAATAAACATACACATATCTAGAATAATCATCAGTAAAAGTGATAAAATATTTAAACCTTCATTTTTTTCTTAACATTCATCGGACCACAGAAGTCTGAATGTACAAGTTCTAAAGGTTCTTTGGCCATGTGACCTTTTCCAGTAAAAGATCTTTAGTCATCTTACCTTCAAAGCATGACTCATATATAGATAAAGAATTTTTTTCTAACTCGCTTAGAAGTCCATTCCTAACAAGTCTCTCAATCCTATTGAGATTTATGTGTCCTAATCTTAAGTTCCAAAGATGGACATTTTCCCGAGTAGAAATTTTTTGTCTTTTATTCTGAGTTATCGCAGTTTTAAACAATTTGGTGCTAACAATGTTAGCATATAAAGATTATCTTCTAGATTTTCAGAACAAATATGTAACGATCTGAGTTCAGATGGGTACATGAATGAATCGATTTCACATTACAATGAAAGGGATCCTCAGGACATGAGAGTATGGTTAAGAAAGGCTTAAAAGAATTAAAAGTTACTACTTATACCAATAAGGTGCACCTTCCTTTCAATGGCTCAATCATAGGAATTCGAAAGTTAAGCGTGCTTAGCTTGGATCAATCCTATGTTGGTTGATCTCCTGAAAATTTTGGATGTATGTGAATGAGGACAAAGGATGTTGAAAGGACATGTGTTGATTTGTTGGGACAACTTTCACTTTTAGAAGTATTCAAGACACATAAGGATGACATAGCCAGGTCGTAGGGGATGTAGGAGAATGTTGGGGCCACCATCAGGTGTCAAATCCTAGTTCTGGGCATTACAAAATATATACACATATATATTATCTAGTATAATGTATGTTTTTTGTAAACAAAGTCGAAGTCTTCTCATTGCCGATGTCGAGACGACGTGCCCAGTTTCAATGCGCATCGTCATCTCTCCAGCCTCCATTTTCCACCAGAAACTAATTTCCTGAAATGAACACTAAACAAGTCTCCAAAACAAGTAAATCACATTTACTTTGCTCCTTTCTTTTTCTTCCACTTTTTGGTGCTAGAAGAAGAAGACACAAACATAGTTCTAGAGGATGATTCTCTATAGAATTTCTTAGAGGACGAGACAACATTTATCTCACCTTTCTGTTCCTTGGATTTCATCAAGGATTGGAAAGTTTGTAGCTCGTTGAAAAGGTGGTCAAGTTGTAGTCAATCTTGTTTATAACAACATTGTTGTGGAACTGCAAGAAACTTTTAGGTAAATATTACAGAATGAAACTAACCTAATTGGCCTCATCAATGACAGACTCATTCATCTCTACTACGTTAAAGTGGACCATCTTACATACGAGCATTGAAGATTTTTTTCAGAGCGTCATACCTGAGCTGAGCAGACGGTTGTCCAAACATTCCTCATAGGGACTCCATGATCTTACGAGCAGTGAGCATGGGCTCATGCTTCTTGGCCAAGATTTCATAAAGGCTTTCCAAGATGTACGCTCGGGCTTTTTCATTTCCAATGCTCATATGCCTCCTAAACGTTTTAAGGTGCATTTTGAGCAAGAACAGGAGGACAATCTGCCATAAGGAAAAATCTCAAGTCATCAATGATTAATAATGTGTTGATAGTGTTTTTCCATGTAATGTAATTTTCGCCAGTAAGTTTGTTGGCGACAAGTAAATTAAGAGTTATGAAAGTCATTTTTTTAATTTGCATAAACATACAATTTATTATATTAGTATTCAAGCATTACCCATTTGAAAAAAAACCAGTCAAATTTAGCAAAATAATATAATGCACTCTATGTGACATCTATTTTGCAATGATGTTTCAGTGAAGCAGGATAAAAGCCACTGTAAGGTGATCAGATACCCCTTCACTGAAATGAGACCATCTCAACCAATATACAGAATAACTCCTTGTTACTGTAAATATCAATCACCATTGTTTGGTCCATAAACTGTTAACTAACTTAACATTTTCTTATAAGTGTAACCCCCCATTTTAGATTCTAGAGTTCTGCCCCAATGAGCCAACCTTAGGGAAAAACTGATTGGGACTAAAACTAAAGGAATCCTATCCATTTCTAGAGTTTGATTAAAGAGTCATGCAAATTCCATCTGTAAGGGGACACAAGCAAAGGTGCCTCGATGCCGAGCATGAAAATTTACTACAAACAAATGAAGAAATCATGGGATGTATTGATACACGTCTCGCTCCCACTTACTATAAACACTCTCTCCATTCACTTTGGTATTGACCTATACAAACACCACCCATAGGGGGACACAAGCAAAGGTGCCTCGAGACCGAGTATAGATCTCACCGTGTGAACTTTGAGGGAGAAACATGAAAAGGAAAAATGAAGTATCGTATACCCCATTTTTTTCCCACTGGGTTTTTTACCTAAGGTTATTTCATTTAGAAAAATATGGCTACTTATTTTTACTAAGTGATTGTTCAAATTTGCCCAAAAGTAACACTTACTTTGGATAGTTAAACAACTTTGATTAATGTTTATTAAACACTTTAACAAACCTTAATCAATAGTTGCATGCTTGTAACAAATCTATCTAATTCACCTTTCCAAGTCAGTTCCCAAATAGGGGTGTTCCGTTTCCATCAACTTAAATACCCCAGCCTAGACAAAACTAGCCTTACACAAAAGTTCCATTATTGATACGTTTGCTACAAACTTAATCTTTTAATTAAAACCAATTTAATCATATTAAACTTATTTATAATCTCATTCTAAATGTGATCTTAAGTCTATGTGAATCATATTTTAAAACTATTTTTAAAATGATTTGAATCTAAGTTTGCATGCAACTCGGAATTATTGATTTTAATTTCCAATTTCATTTAATTATAACAATTATAAAATGAAATGAAATAAATTAAAACCAATTATTGCGTGTAAAACTATACTTAGGTAAATTATAACAATTATAAAATAATGTAAAGTAATTTCATGCTTCATGTAATCCCATTTCATTACTTGACATGCATAACACTTATATAATAAAGTAATGAAATAATAAATAACATACATTCATACATGCATCCAACTATATATTATAACTCTTATAATATAAAGATGCAAGATAATATTATTAATGCATGCAAACATATATTATAACATTTATATTATATGATGCAAGAGTATGCTACAAAATTAAACTATGCAACTATATATATAACATTTATAAAATAAATGATGCATGAATAATGCATAACCTGTGGTGGAATTTTTTTATATGGCATACATTATGACATATATAAATAATAATAAACCATACATTAAATGTGTATTTTAAACAACAATTATTGGATCGAGATTGGACTCCTAAATAATTAATTAAATTAACATAACACTTATATTGATTTAATTAATTAAAAAATAACTATTACAAAATAATAGCCAAACTAGTTCAAAACAGGTGAACTAGGTCTTGAACCGCATGAATCGGACCGACCAACACCCGAACTGCCCTCGATCTGCTCGAACCAAGCAAACCTGATGCGAATCAGATGAACCACGAACCGAATCGCATGCAAACTGGAAAAGTCTTTCTATTCGCAGCGTTGCAATGCTGTGACCTACCGTTGCAAGCTACAGAATATTTTTTCGTTCCGCCCTTTGTAGCGTTTCAACGTTATTGTAAAGTAGCCACTGTACAGTTGTGAATTCTGTCGATCCTCCTTCAATTTGGGCCTCGTTTTCTCCAGAAAATCACCGAAACAATCACGAACGACTCAGGAATTTTAAATTATATACTCTATAGCAATTAAATGCCCAAAACACTAGAGGAATCAGTAGTACTTAAGGAGTGAGATGTAACTACAGGGGCATAATGGTAATTTGGCCCAGCTGTACTTACGAGCATCTGTGAAGGGTCATCGTACTCATGATTGGTTATATCCGATGGACACAGAAATATATCTATGGTAAGAAGAGTTCAGTTGTTGGTCTTTAGTGAAATGCCTGACAGTTAACAGATGGTGGATCTCGTGGCTAAAGAGTTTAGTCAGCTATTCACGGACCGTTAGAGCTTCGAGCCACAGGTCTATTAGGTCCCCTGGGTAGCTTGGATAAAGTCGAGAACCAGTGTTTGGGTTAATTTGAAATGTTCAAATTGACAAGAGGAAGTTCGATTATATATGATATAATTGGATTGGTTAATTATATATAATTGGCTAAATGTATGAGATACATTATTTTGGAGGAAATTAGATATAAATATGATTTATATCAAGTAGAGGATAAGATACTATAGTAGATATGTGATATCAAACTATAGGATAAAAATATAATATGATTATATTTATTAATTAATTAGTTGGTTAATTATATGATAATTAATTCAAATTCACGTTCGGACATGGGTTAGTGGGGCAACGTCGGTTATTGTAATTGATGAGTTAAAATGAAAATAGTTTCATTTTGGTCAATCGCCCAAAAGATTTTGAGAGCGTGCGTTGGTGAACATTCTAAGCGATCGCTTAAGAAAATTGAGAGACTATACGATAGCTCTTCTCCGCATAAACAATCGTCCACCTAGCACTAAACGATCACACACTGTCACCTACACGATCGCATAGCTTCTCTAAACGATCGTATAGTGTGTCGATTTTACTAAACGATTGTTCAGTAAATCCTACACAATCGTGTAGCTCCTCCTAAACGATAAGCATTTCTGCTATGCAATAACGTCTTTCTCCCTCCCACTTGCTTATTGCCTACATGATTCGTGTTTCCTCCTTCCTCTATCAAATTCATCAAAGACCCCCTTTGGGTTTTCACTCCGAGAATACCCGAGGCTTTTTAGTGGTGGTGTCGTCCTCACGGCATTCGTGTTCGTGCGGTTGTTCGTGCTGCTTTTGTTGACGCTATTGCTGGGCGTTGGTAGATCGATTGGAGGGTTCCATTGCGTTGGAGTTCCGAAGTGTGAAGAACGTCTTCAACTGGTATGGAACTTTCTCATTTGTTATTTATCTTGTTCTTAGCATGCCGATAATTAGTGTTGTTTGCATAATTCTATGTGTTGAATGTATATTGTGTATTTCGGTCACGGTGAGATCGGAGCGATCCGAACACGCTCATGGAACTCTTAGATATGAAATCCTTCAAAATGAATAGGCTAGTTAGATATTTGGTGTACAATGATTCCAACACAAAGGAATTTACTTGATTCAAACTCCATACATGCATGCAAAACAAAACGACATACACAAAGTTTAAAGGTTTAAATCATATTTCGATCTTTAAGCTTTCAAATTTATTCGATTTTTGTGTCTTATAATTTTAAAATATCTATTTTAGTCTCTGAACATTCAAGATTGTTCCAATTTAGTCTTGCCAAATTTAAATTGTTTATTTGAGTTTTAAACTTTTAAAAGTTATTACTTTACTCCTTACTTTTATTTCAATTTTCACATATTGATGAGATAGTTTCGAATATGAATATTTAATATGTTAATACAAGGAGATGAACATTGTGCCAAGTAGATTTAATATAGTAACATATAGTAAATATTAAAATTATATTTTTTAAAAAAGTATAGGAAGGTTTGTTTTAAAGGTTGGGATTAGATGAGTTAGACAACCTAAACCCTTGTTTAGGATAACTTCCTACATCCTTTTCTCATGGGTTTGAATAGTAAATATTATTCAAACCCATGGGTTACCTCTTCCTTTTTTCTTTTTTTTCTTATTTAATCTAGGAAGTATGTCGGTCGACCTCCGAACACCACCTTCGACGATCACCGTTGGCCAACTTCGATCGCCACCCTCTGGCAACTATTGTCGACCAACTCCAGTCGCCACCTTGGCAACCGCCGTTGGCCAACTTCGACCAGCACCTCGATGATCGTCGTCGGCCAACCTCCGGCCGCCACCTTGGTGACCGTTGTCGGCCAACCTTCGGCTGCCACTAACCAACTCTGACCACCATCGACCATCCTCTGGCAATCCCCCTTCCCCCCACACCAGCGAAATTTTGGCCAACAACTCCGTCGACCAACCTCCGACTGTCACCTCCAGTGACTGCCACCAATCAACCCTGAAAAACATTAATAAAAATACACTCAGTATATAAAAAAAATAGACAATTTTGTATATAAAAACAATTTTAAGAAAGAATTGCAATACATGTTTGTTTGTTTGTTTTTTTAATGAGTTTTTATTAAAAAAATGTTTAAATAAAAATGAATTTTTGAAAGATATTTTTTCTAATTCATTTCAAACACGCCATTTGACTGAAATTGTATAAGTATATTTATTTAGGCTATATGTGTAGAAAGCCCTAATTTAATTTAATAACATTTTCATTTTTTTCGTTGATCAATTTAACTAGTTCGAAGACTTAGAATCATTTTCTAAACATAAAAGTTTAAAATGTTTAAAATAACTTAGTGACCAAATAAAAACTAAAACTCAAAATTTATGATTTTTTGTTCCTCGAATGTAATTTGATAAAAAAGAAAAGTATAATTTTTCAATAATTGAATATAATATTACAATACTAGTTTATTTCAATTTTAAGTTAACATATTATGATATGATCATTTTCAAATTAGTTAAAGTGACAAAAGTATATGAAATTTTATTTCAAAATCCAGTAAAATTAAAATATCAAATTATTAAAATAATAGATTAAATAAAACTATAATTTTAGTTGAAATCTCTATTTCAATTTTTTAAAAATATTCTTCTAATTTTTTTTGTTTATTTTAAACTTAACTACATTAAAATAATTAAGATCATAAATTTAAACTAATGTAGAATCTAGTTATTAAATATAAGAAAATATTTCACAAACTAAAGATTTATAAATATGCACTTTATTCCCATACTACTTAAGGTTGTACTCCAAACATAAGTTGTTTTAAAGCCAGACTTCCAAAACCTGCACTACAAATACAGTTTTGTCAGACTACTTGAACATTCTAACATAATCCCCCAAGCTTAACATTTCTAGGCTTAAAATTCCAAGCCTACGTGTCAAATGCCCTCTAAATATTTGAAAGTTCAATTTTAAAATAGAACAAATTTTCCAAGTTTAAGATTGATATGTTAAAAAATGTAGGAACTAAAATAGAACCAACAATGACTAAAATGAATTTTGAACTAATTTTAAATTATAAAAACACAATTGTTACATAAACAATTATTAAAAAAAAACTAAAACGTAAAGATTCCACCTTTTGTAGTGTTTTCTTTCTAAAACATATAAAGTGAAAAATATATAATGGAAAATTCGATCCTATTATTGATTATGTCAAAAAGAATATAATATCCGCTTCGAAAACAGAAGTTTGATTTTTTTTTTTTTAAAAAAGAATCTACCATCAATTATAAGAAATTGAGATATCTTAATTCTTAACCATTAAACACTAAACTATATTGAGACATACCAAAGATAATACAAACAAATGAGGTAATGAAAATGATGTTATGATTCCCCAATGATACAAAAGAGAAAAAAGCGTCGACGTTCTTATTATTATTAAACAAATACAAAAAGGAAAATAACATTTGAAAACAACAAGTGATAATGATGATGCTAATAATAATTTATTATTTTTAGTTTTATGTTAATTTTAGTCTCTAGTGCTAGTTTATTGTTTTTTTATTCTTTTTATCATTTATTTGCATATTCACAGTAAATTTTGAAAATATAATCACATATTTTATTTGGAATGTTTTTAGATATACAAAAATAAGTCGACTCATTTATAAATATAATAAAATATCAATATCATTATCATATTTTATTTGGGCTGATAGATATGATAGAATGTCTATCAATGTCAACCTATGTTATCACTATAAAGAGTGACATTTTGTTATATTTTAAAATATTTTCAGTAGTTTTGCTATATAAAATAATAACCATATTTATTTCTTTATATGAAAATTATTATTATTATTATTTAGTTAATTACAACACAAAATTAATTTTAGGAGTCTAAACTTAATATTTATTAAAGTCTCGTTTGGTAACCATTTCGTTTACTGTTTTTGGTTTTTGAAAAGTAACCATATATTCTCTTATTTTTTTTACTATGGTTTGCATCTTTCTTAAGTATAAGAGTTGAATTTTTAGCCAACTTCTAAAAATAAAAACAAGTTTTTTAAAACTATTTCTTTTAGTTTTTAAATTTTGGCTTGATTTTTATAGATATGTGTATAAGTAGATAACAAAACAAAAAACCTAGAAGTGGAAGTGGTGTTTGTGGGCTTAATTTTAATAAACTAAAATCCAAAAATCAAATAGTACCAAACGAAGCCTGAGTTTTTAGTCTTTCCGTTTTTGAAAATCAAGCCTATAACATTACTTTCATATATTTGTTTATATATTTTGTTGATTAAATTTTAGATGTATTTTAATTATCAAGATAAAAATTTGAAGATTAAGATCCTATTTGGTATTTGATTTTTTAGCTTTTGAAAATTATGTCTATAAACACTCATTCTACTTTTAAATTCATTGCTATTTTTTTTTTATCTATTTACTACTATTTTAAAAAACCAAACAAAATTTTGAAAACTAAAAAGAATAATTTTTAAAAGGTTGTTTTATTTTGAAATATTACTAAAAATTTAACTCTCATGCATGAGAAAGATGCAACCCATTCTAAAAATTGAGAGAAAATAAACTTGATTTACAAAAGCCAAAAAAATGGTTAACAATATAACTTAAAAACTAGTTTTTGTTTTAAAAAATTAGTTAAAAATTCAAATATTTATATAAGAAATATGAAAAACATGAATAAGAAATTATTAGAAAAAGACAAGCACATTTTTTTTAAAAAAATAAAAAGACGAAATAATTACCAATTATGACTTATAATATAAACTAAAACTGAAAATTTGAAATTAAAAAAAAAAGAATAAAATCGAAGACAAAAGTAATATTTTAATTCAATAATGACAATAGTAATATGGAAGCCGACAGAACTCTGCTGATGGAAGCGTGGTCGTTAGGAAGAAAAATGGAGGAAAGAGCGTGAGTTTCACGCGTTCAGTGGAATTATCAATTTCGTAACTTCGAAGTTTTTTAACACAAAAAAAGGAAAAAAGAAGAAAAAGTTCTCAATCGAATTCGATTCTTGCGATTTAAGCCTTGCAAAAAGAGCAGCTCCAGTTAAAAGGGCCACAGATTAGGACTTCCACTGAACTACTGGACCTCAAATCTTTACTACCCATCGCTCATTTTTCTTTTCTTGATAGATCTTTCCATCTTTGCTCCGCTCTGCTCCTTCATCACTGCCCAGATTGCAAAACCCAGGTACCATTTCTTCATTCTTCATCAATGTACTTAAAGAATTCCCCATTTGAGTGAGCTCTGTGCGAGTAAATGCATCTCAAGGGACTGGGATTTTGCTGTTGCTTCGTTTTGGTGGGTTTTTTCTATCTGGGTTTTGCATTCTGGTGAATTTACGGGGTCTGCAGTGATTTTTCAGATCTGGGTGAAGTGGGTTTTGTTTATGAATCTGGAATTTGCAACTTCGTCATCTGGGTTATGTGTGTTCTTTTGGGTTTGATGAGTTGGATTTGTTTCTTTTTAAGTTTAATGTTTGTTTGCTTGTGAGGATTTTTTTTTTCTTCTTCTAATGGTTATTTTGATGATATGTTCTTTCAATTTGTGTTGCTTGTCCTATTGAACTTAGGGCATTGTGTTTGTTTCTACTGTTTTTAGTTCAGGATCTGCTGCAATGAGTGGTGGAGTAGCTGATGATGGGCCTTTAGATTATGCCAGGATTCAGATCATACCATCTGAGAACAGGTTGTCCTTTTTTTCCCCATTTCTTTTTTTTTTTTTTTAAATGTAGAGGAAATTCTGCTTGCATGAACATGTTCTGTCAGTTCTATTCTAAGCCCATGGCCGTCCATATTCGAGGTGGACGGAGGAGAAAGAGAAATACTTAGGGAGATTGAAACATGATAAACAGTAGTTTACTAGTTAAGATGAGGAATGAGTATCATAGGATCTATTATTGATCAATTTAAAATTTAAAATTAAGTGAAAAAACATTATTAGGAAGCAGGTAGAATGAGACTCACAATGTCACAATGTTCCTACTTCCCCAACAACCTATAAAAGGAAGCATGGTTCCTTGATATTCTGTGCTTTTGAAGTTTAAATTTATTAGACAAAGTAATTCTTTAAGTAGATTGCTTGGAAAACAGCACATTCTACTTCTTTAATAGCTCCTTAAGTTTCTTCTTTTAGGTTTATCTTTGGCTACATATTATGGCCTCCACTTGGTTTGGTCTTAAATTTGCATCCAACCCTTCCTAGTGGCTTTTATTTGCCTTTAAGTATCCAGCATATTTTCCACGTTTTTTTCTTAGATTAACATCCAAAAGATGCACCACTTTTCTTTTGGCTTCTCCAAAAGAAATATTGAATAACAAATTACTTACTATTATGTTTATGCTGCAACTCAAAGCTTAAAGGGGAAAATCTTACAACATTGACCTTTCCTAATGATCACTTGGTTCTATAAAATTTCTTATTTGTTCTTTTTTCTGAAAGTCTTTTTCCCCCCCTTTATGGCAATGAGTGTGTATAGGTATGAGGCATTTATTTGCTGTGGCAATGAGGTAGATGCACTGGCTGAGGGAAATCTGGATGCATTGTCGCTGCATTTACCAGAACTACTAGAGCTCAATGCCAAAGGATCTAAGGCTAGCATTAAACTCCAACCGCCAGCTTCTTCAGCTGGTACAACATGGTTCACAAAATCTACTTTAAGAAGGTTGCTTAGACTACATTATTTCAATTTTCAATTCCTTCAGCTGAATTGTGCATTTTTGTTAATATTTTTACCTGTCTACTCAGGTTCCTCCACATAGTTGGCTCACCAGAATTAACGAATATCACGAAAACAATGAATGAGATGTCTCAACTAGAAGAAACCAAAAGATTTCATCTTTCTTTATATGGTCAGGTAGTAGTGCATGCTATCTTTCAAAGTCGTTTTCCTATGATGTTTCCTTGATGGTGTAAATTAATTTATTTCAATATTCTTTCCAGGGTCAGAATTCAAAGACCGAAGAAGAAGGTAATCTCCAAAATCCATTTGGGGTAATGCTTTGCTGATGAAACTAAGATGATCATACTTCCACGTGTCTTAATTTTTCGCTATCTTCTGTTTTGACAGATGGCTGCAACCTCCACAGCTCTAGTCTGAAACAGAGGGTACGGATTTTTCTTTGATTCTTAAAAGCACTTATTCACTATCACTTTGATTATTTTATTTCATTAATTAGTTGAGTTCCTCCTTGTGTAAATTTCACCGTATTGGCAGTCTGGACCTGAATTGGCTTCATCAGCTGCTTCGAAGTAGGTTATTTGAGTTCTTAATTATCTGTTCTGTTTCTTTACATAATATAGAATTAGTTGCTCAAGTGTGAACGGTGTAAAATGAATTGACAGAAACGACTTGCTGCGAGCTATGGACTTGAGGCTTACTGCATTAAATAAGGACTTAACTGCAGCATTTGAAAAGGCTTGCGGTGCAACTTGCAGTTCTAAAGAAATCAGTCATTTAGCAAAGTTTACGGAACATTTTGGAGCTACAAATTTGAAGTAGGTTATTCCAAACTTTCACTTTGGAGAAGTTGATAGAAGCGTTGCCCGTTTATTGTTAGAACTTAAAAGGAAGCTTCATTTCATTATATTAGTTCTCATTACAACCTCCATTTACGTCTTTACATGACCTCTGCAGGAATTGTACATGCAAATATTTGGAACTAAATCCAAAGAGTGATTCCGTCGAGCTCGTTAATGAAGATAATAAGCACACGGTTACTTCAAACTTGAGCAATGAAAATGCTATTAGTGTAAATGGAAGCTTTAAAGCTGAAAAATCAAATTCATCTACTCCAGTGAAATTTGGTGTTTCACCTGCAAAAGTTGCCCAGATTGAGCGACAGGATTCATCAGAAACTGAGTCTTCTGACTCTGATAATGAAAATGGGACACCAGAAGAAAGAAGTAGAACAATGGTACGGTCAACAGTTGCAAGAAGGTCAGCATCACCCATGAGAAGGGTTCAGATTGGTCGAACGGGTTCCCGCCGAGCACCAGCAATAATGATTAGGAGTTTAAATCATCTGCAAACAAGAGACAATATGTTTTCTCAAGGAGATGCAGCTGCTAATAGTGGTGATGATGAGGAAGGATCAGAACCTTCTAGTAAAACAGCTGATAATAACGTAGGTAGAATATCGGTTCAGGATGCAATTAGTCTTTTTGAAAGCAAACAGAGAAACGGTGCTTCCGATGTTCAGAAAAGAAGATCATTAGCAAATATAACCGTTGGTGCAAATAAATTTGTATTGAGAAGATGGAGTACAGGCATGGGAGAGGCTTCTACAAAATGCCAGCCCGAGCTTGTTGTTGATGAATCAGATCCAATTAGTCATGATTTGGCTGAAGATGTGTCGAAGAGTAAGTTGACAGATGAAGAAGTGGGATCTGATAATATATCTTCGATTGATAAGACTTGTACTACTGTTGAAGTTGAAGTTGGAGTGAAACTAGAAAATTCAGAAATAATAACTTCTGGTCCACCAGAGACTCAAGCAGATTCTCACGTTAGCGAACCGCAGGTACTTGTTCAAAAGTTGTCTGCAAATTCGGAATGGACAAGAAGAAAGGAAGCAGAATTGGACCAAATGCTGAAAAAAGTGATGGAAAGTAAGCATGTGGCACAAAACAATGCTCAAGCAAATCGGAAGAAAAATGTCAATTCTGAACAGAGGGGTGGGGTGTATGATCAGTACAAGGCAAAAAGAGATGAAAAGCGTAGGGCAGAGGAAGCTAAAGTGCATACAAATAAAGATGCAAAAATAAAGGGAACTCGACAAGTTGCAGATGATAGGAGATCCAAGATAGCCTCTTCCGAAGTTAATGTAACAAAAAAACGTGCAACACGTAAGCCTGAAGTTCCATCAGCAATTTTGTCAAAATCAGAAAAACCAAAGAAGGAAATTTCAAAACCATCCACGACTGAGAAGATTTCATCTAGAACAAAACCAATGGCTGCCACACGCAAGTCATGGCCATCTTCTGCATCAGAAAGAACCACTGGGATTTCTCCAGGCAGCACGAATGCAACTCGTCAGAAAGCCCAACCGATGTCATCCTTTAATCGATTGAGTGCTAAAGCGGAAAAATCCCCCATGCAAAAGAAAAATGTGAAGGAAACTAATGATAGCTCAAGGGACATGAGGCATGTTAAGGAAAAGAAGGAAATAGTGCAGGCAAAGACTGGAAAAATAACAAAAACGAAAGTTACACCTACTGGGGATACCTCGGTACCTGCAAAGTCCAATATCCGTGACAAGGTCGCCAAAAAAAGCAGCATAGTACCACTAGAATCAAAATCCTTTCATAAGGGTTCCAGAAATAGCTTAGACAATGGTAGTCCAGTGATTAGCAAGACAAAACCTTCAAAACTTTCCAAGTCTGCAGATTCTTCAAATAATAACAAAAAATTGACTCATGATCTAGAAGTTGAGGTTGCAGTTCCTGATCTGGCCAGCCAACCTGATAAAGGGGATGCTTTGTCGCCAGCTCTTTGCAATTCAAATACTGTTGTGAATGATCAACAGAATAGTGAGATACTGACTGTAGATGTAGTTGATGCTGATCATGGTGATGATCTACATCAACAAAATCAAGAGAAATCTTCTTTGGAAATTATGGTTGAAGGAGAACCAATGATCCCATCAAAGTTCACAGAGGAAATAGAAGAGTTTCAAGAGATACCAGCCAATGACACACCTCAACTTGCAACACTGGAAAATGCTGCACCAATTGAAAATCCCCGTATCCGTCTCTCTTTGTCCCAGATGCTGCAGGAAGAAAATAGCGAACCTGATAATATTGATTGGGGTATTGCAGAAAATCCTCCCATGATGAACTACCAAAGAGGTGCACCAAAAGGATTTAAGCGACTCCTAAAGTTTGCAAGGAAAAGCAAGGGGGAAGCAAACCTGGCTGGTTGGTCGAGCCCTTCTGTGGTTTCCGAGGGGGAGGATGATTCCGAAGAATCTAAATCTCTGAACACGAAAAAGGCAGACAATCTATTGATGAAAGCTACACATAACTCTGGTCTTGTAAAGGCTTCACTGGACAAAAACTTTGACCATGAAAAACTATACTCAGGTTTGATCTTTTTCCTTGTCACATGTTGTATTCTATTTACTTTGTTTAGCCGTGATTTATCTTTAAACTGCCCTCTCTTATTATGATTTTGATTCAATAACAACAATAATATGAATGCCATGTTTAAATTATCAATAGAACCAAAAGCTTAAACAATTAGCAGTTATATCAAATCTTTTATAAATATTCTTAACATTCCCATTCATATGTGAGCTCAGACATTAATTTGATTCATGAAGCTGAATTTGGAGAAAATGAAAATGTAGGAGTTCGAACGGAAGAGATCTCCTGTTCTAATCTATAAGGATATGTTTAATTTCTTCTATATATTCCTAACTTGCATGTCATACATATGTAGGTACATATGGTGCACATAATTTTAATTCCAAATTTCAAGAAAGCCATGATCATGCTGCAGTTTCTTCAACTAAAGGTTAGAGACATGTATGATTTACATTTTCCACAATCTTTGTTTCCTTGTTTTTCATTTTTGGCACATCTAGCAAGACAAGGATTTTGACTCCTTTTTCTTTATACTCATGTGGCAGTAGGCAGGTCTTTCTTTTCCCTATCTGCTTTTAGGGGCAGTAAATAGAAAGAACGAGCCAAGAGATGCAGGATATTATCTTATCATTCTCTGCCCCCATCTTCTTCAAGGTGAATATTGTGAAAGAAGCTTCCCCCTCTCTTCATACTACAGAATTTGTATTGTATCTCCCTGAACATACAGATTGACTAACACTTATATTCTTTTCCACTTACTTTGCCATGGATGTAAGATTCAATAGCTTTGTTAAGCATTTTGATCTTCAATTCTTGTGGACCAACTGAATATACTGAACACTGAAGCTGACTTCTAGCAGGATACAACAGTAACTTGGTAGCTTGACATATTACTAACATCCCAGCTGTGCTTTTTGTATTATGATAGTTGAAAGCTTATTGTTTAAAAGAACACTATATTTTGGATTTTTTTAAAAAGTGTTGATACGAACTGTGATTTCAGGTGATTTGTAAAGGTAAAATCATTATTGATAGGATTTGTGATTTGGAAAGAAGAGTGTTTTCTTTTGTTTATATTTTCCCCCCCTTTTGAAATGAATTTCATTTGTTCTTGAATTAAGATCACGTTCATAAGAATGAAAACTACCATGGCATGCTTAATGTGGTCAGCAAGAGTCGATGTAAATAATAAAGGGATTTAGAGAGAGGTTCAAGTCAAGGTTGTAATTTACCTAAGATTTAATATATTATTTGAGCTTCTAACAAAGTATATCAGGATTAGTGATTGTCTCGTGAGAATAGTCAAGGTGCTTAATGATTGTCTCATGAGAATAGTCAAGGTGTTTGTAAGTTAATTTGGACACTCTTAATCTTAGATATCGAAAAATATAAGAGATAATTATTTTTATATGAATTAAATACAATCTTGGTAATTTCTTGTATGAATAATAGGAGAAAGATGGTTTATGATAAAGCACTACATAAGTTCAATTTGTAAAAGGTTAAGGAGATGAATGTTTTCTGGAGTCCCAAAATAATATATCTAGAGAAAATATGAGCATCGGTAATCAATCAAAGATTAAACTATTACAAAAATATCAATTTCTTCTTCTTCTTCTTCTTTTTTTTTTTTTCTTTTTGTTTGGAAAAAAATGTTATTGTCAATAAATAGAAATTACGATTCAATTTGATTAATTTAAGGATTTAATAACTATTTGATTTTTGAAAGTTGTGCTTGTTTTCACTTAATTTCTTACACATGATCTTTGTATTTTCCTGTGTAAACATTTGAATTCTTAGTTAATTTCTAAAACAAAAATAAGGTTTTGAAAAATAATGTGTCTTTTTTAGTTTTTACCTAAATTGTAGACAACAAAATATAGAAACCAATAGAAAGAAATGGACATGGTTTAAAATGTAGATTGAAATGTCGAGGTCTCAATTTTACGAAAATGATGATGAAAATATTGATAAAATGTCGATGTCGATGGATTTTCTGAAAAACTTATAAAAACAAAAATCCGAAACAATATTTAGTAAATAAATATTCTAGGCTTGTTTAAACAAGTTAAAAATATTTATTGTTTATATTGTATTCACATTAGTGATATTTTGTTGCTTATTTTTTTTCTTTTTTTTTTACCGTACAATAGAAATATCAATTCATCCTTTATGTCGATGCTGAATTTAAAAATGTAGAAATGTAGAAATGTCGATAGAAATGTTGGCATATCGATGAAAAATTGAATATCATAATTATAGGCTCAATTTTAAAAACGACAAATGGGGCCTTAAAAGTTAAAAGATCAAAATTGGTAGAGAATAAATTAATGAGGGACCGATGATGAAAAAATTGGCACAAAAGGAAGAGAGACCATCTCTTTCGAAGAAAAACTTTTATTTAGAATGTACAAGGATGGACACTTCAACTATTTGCTTGAGAATGAACTATTCCTAGACATCCTCATTTTCCCATAGACAAGGATCTTCTATTCCCTTCCAAAATTGTGGGTTTTCTCTTTTCCCCTCTCCATCTGTTTTTCTTTTTATATTTAATTTCACTTTGAATGTAATTAATTAATTAATATTCATTTAAAAAAAATAATATAAATATTTATTTTACTAAATAAATAATAATCTATTAAAATATTTATTTAACTTATTTTTACAATAAAAATTTATTAAACGAATGCGATTATTTTTTTAAAATAAATTATTACTTATTAGCAAACATTATCTTAAATATATTTAATTAATAAACTAAGATTAATTAAATTTAGTTAGGACAACAATTCATTTTTTAATAATAATAATTTATTACTTTATTTTTTTATTAATCAAGTAATTATTTATTGGGATTAATTTTAATATGATCAATCATTATTGATTATTTATAAGTAGTTAATTATTTTTTGTGATTAATTTTTATTAGTTAATTATTTTTTGTGATTAATTTTTATTACTCCATTCATTATTAGTATATCATATTTACAAAACTTCTTTTAATATTTTTTTTTACTAATATACCATATTTTTATCTCATTTTTTACTTTTTATATAATATATTGTTTATTTATATTTCTTATATTATTTAATTAAATTATAATTAGTATGACGTTCATTAATATATTAATTGATTAATTTTTTAAGTAGTTATAATTAAAAAATTATTATTGATTCATAATTAATTAATTTTTTTATCAATATATTGAATGTTATTTATTGTTTAGTTTATAAATTTATTATAATTATATAAGATTTTCATGCTTAATTTCATAAATTAAATATAAACATAATTTTTGTTCATAAAATTCTGGTTGCATTCTCATGCACAACCAAACACAATCATATTAATTCCTAAACATCCTATTCCCAGGCATCTTATTCTTAGACCTTAAACCAAATGGTGGTGGCATTTGGGATAAGGATTATTCTAAAACTATAATAACCACCTCATTCTACTGTAAATACTATTTTATATTCTCCAATTAGCTACAGTCAATGCTATTTCAAAATCTCATGTGCTACAATATTTACTATTCGTTACAATTTTTACAATTTTTTATTCACCATGTTTTTATTTCTTTCCTATAGTGTTTACTATTTCCTTCTCAAACTAAAATAGTTTACATCTCAAACATATACTATTATAATCCAAACTAAAATATCTACATCGCAAATACAAACTATTTAATCCAACTATAATAACCTGGAATTATAATACCAACTGCTTGCCCCAAACAATCCCTTAGAGATTACTCTCGCTCTCACTCACTCACTCACTCACTCACTTTTCTTCATTAACTCTCTAGCTTTGCTTTCTTCCTTTCTTTGCTTACTTTACAAATGAGGACATATCTCTTATTTATAGGTGTGAGATTCTTGGACCTCAAGGAATAGGATTTTTCTAGAATTTACTTGGATTTAACCAATTCTAGATATTTCTATGATATTATCCTTAGATCCCAAATAAAGATTAAGATATTTCTTCTAACATATTTACCTGCATCTTCAATATAATTCTAGAGAAATCTATTGTAGGACTTCAAGAAGCTTCTAGAATAGTTAGTGTTGCTTCTACTTCAACCTACAATCTTTTCAAATCTAATTTGAAAGCACCAATAATACCTAATCTTTCTTTGTCAACATCAAACCAAGCATTTGTCTCCATGAAATAGCTCTACAAGCGAAGGGAACATTGGGAAGGAACAGTAAATTAGTAAGGAGCATGGAAACATAAATAAATAAGGAAAATTTGTACCCTATATTTGGAGGTCCAAATGAGATTTGACCAACTATTTGAAATCAAATGAAACTTGGCCTTCTACTGATGTAAGTATGTGTAAAATTGCGATTCAACCCACAATCATGCTTGATGGACCGACGCTCGAACGTGAATCTCATTTCTTCCTCTCGTCTCTTGCACATTCATCTTGTTTCTTCCTCTTTCCTTTAGCTTCGTTTATTTGCAATTTTTTTTAAAAACTTAAAACCTCATTCTTTAATTTTTCCCTTCATTCTGCATGCATCAATTCTACAATTTTTTTTCATTAAAGCCTCATTCGTCCATTTTTTTCCTTCGTTCTGCAACTATGTGCGCTTCCTTCTCCTATTTTTTTCCCCTTCGTTATACATCTTTGTCTCTCTATGGAATTAAGAAACATCTTTTTTTTTTTTTTTTTTAGCAGAAAGAGTAATCGAGAAGATGGAAGATGGAGAGGAGCGTGAATCCGAGGGAGAGTGAGTGCGAGATATAGAACGAGATTGAGGAAGGAATGGGATGGGAGAGGAAGAAGGGAGAGAAGGTTCATTTAAAATTGTCAAATGTTGTCATATGAGAAATCAGAGGAAGAAACAAGAGGAAGGGATGAGGTACAAAAGGTAGGAACAAAAGTGGTTTCAAGTGATAGGCCACCATGCAAAGTCGAACGGGTAATTTCACACAAGGTTGACTGTAACACCCCACACATTTTTATAATGTAATTTCAATAACTTTATTATTTGGAATTTCAATAATTGTTATAGTTGGAGGGCATTCTTGGAATTTTGTACTTTAAGTATAAGTGCGGGAATTTAATTGTTGGCGTGAAATTATTCAATTTGAAAATTAATGGCAGAAATTAATTTTCTTTTGAAACGGAAAGAAATTTAATAATATAAAGTGGAATAAGGAAAGGAATTAAATATAATTATACTTATTTCCTTTTTTAATTATTATTATTATTGTTATTATTCTTTTTAAAATCAAACCTTTTCTCCTTCTTCCTCTCACAAAAGGAACCCCCCACCCTCGTTTTTGAACCTTCTGCCACTGCCTCCCTCACTGCCCAAACTCCAATCGTTCGTCGCTCGCTGCCGATTCTCCCCTTCGGCCACCATAGGCCTCGCCATGCAACCTCTCCCATACCCTCCTCTGTCCAGCATCTGAGTCACACCGCCGCCTTCTTCGAGCCCAAACCAGAGGAGCCGTCCGTCTGAGTCACGCTGCCGCCCTCTTCGAGCTCGAACTGGAGGAGCCATTGTTCACAGCCACGCGCCACTCCTCCATCCAACCCTGCAAACCCTCGTGCCGCCAGTCTGCTGCCGTAGATCTGTCCAACGGACTGCTCGAGTTTCTGTCACGGGGCCACCACTCAACTCCCTTTGCCAGTTTCCACCGTCGACTCTTGGTTTTGAACAGATCTTGGATGTAGGTAAGGTCAATGTTGTGAGATGGATTTCTTGAAGGATTTTGACACCCGTTGATTATTGGATTAAATAATCATTTAATTCATGTTTTGAAGGTTCTAAGTTGGCGTTCGTTGGAATTAGAATCTGTTAGGAGGAGATTTTGGAGTCGAGATCTTGGGAATGGTTGTTGATCAAGTTTCTTGGGGTAAGCTTTTGGGTATTTTGGATTTGAATCTAAGGTTTCGCAATTATTGTTGGATTGAAATTTAATGGTTGTATTCGTATGCTAGGGTCGTTACTTCAAATCGCTGTCATCATTTGGTTGTCTGATTTTATCAGTGGATTTTCGATTAAGGTAAGTAATCTTACTACTGGAACTGCCCATGGGCCAGACTTTAGATGTATGCTAGCATGATAAATGTATGTTATGGCAGAATGTTAGCATGATAAATTGATAGTATGATCTGAATCAAAGTATGTTCTGGTACGAGATCTGAATTATTTAAATATGAACATAGACACTTGAATGCTAGTATGAGATGGTATGTGCTTCCATATGATTGTATTTGATCTGATGAGGTTGAGGTATACATGTATGTTGTAGAACTATGATGTTGAGGTATACATGCATGTTGTAAAACCATGATGTTGAGGTATATGTGTATGTAGTAGAGTCATGATGTTGAGGATTATATATATGTCATAGATTCGTACGGTGATGATTATGATGTTGAGGCTGTGCAAATGTCCTTACTGATTAGTTAGATGCCCATTAGATTTGTGTTTCCTTCGGGATTCACCAGTTTGTGCTTCCTTCGGGATTCACCAGTTTGTGCCTTCTTCAGGATTCGTCGGTTTGTGCCTCCTTCGAGATTCACCGATTTGTGCCTCCTTCGAGATTATCGGTTTATGCCTCCTTCGGGATTCACCGGTTTGTGTCTCATTCGGGATTCACCGGTTTGTGTCTCCTTCGGGATTCACCGGTTTGTATCTCCTTCGGGATTCACCAGAGGTAGTGGGCATACTTAACTATAGTAGGATAGGACCCAGTCTCCTTCTTGTTTCATGTGTATATGTGCTAGAGGTGGGTATCTAGAAGACATAGATGCCCAGCCTGACCCCAGTAGTAGGGTTAGTTACTGAGTATTTTATACTCATTCTTTCTCATGTTGTTGTTTCAGGTAAGGGTTGAGATGTACCAGCGATGGACAAACGGAATTCATGATCGAGCCACTGGGACTAGTTTTTACGCTTCTGCATCATGAGATTTAGAGTTCTTTTCATGTTTCTCTTAATGTTTAGTTTTGATGTTTGAAACTAATAATAAGAATTATTTTTCATATGTATTTATTAACCTTTATGACTTATGGGTACCCTATTATTGTTTTTAATATTTGCATTTAATAAAGGACTTTTGAACTCCCCTTATCTATTTAACATTTATTTCATCATAAAGGAATGTCGTTTTGAGTTCCATGCATGCATGTATTTTAGTAACGGCCTAACTTAAGTCCTAGGGGGTCGGGTCGTTACATTGACATAAGCAGAAGACAAATTTCCATTTGCTTTTAAACCTTGGGTCAAATCATTTAGGCCCATGAAAATGGACCATCCCTACAAATTTCCCCAGAAATGACTTATTTCAAATTTGGTAAATGATTATTTTATCAAAATATATTAGCTTGGGTTTTAAATCAATTTTCTAAAATATAATAAACATGAAACTCTTTACAAAACTACAAAAGTGGGGTAACCCACCCTAGCTAGGATGGAGATCAACAAAACATATTCCAACAATTCGAACTCTATTTATAAGCATGGTTAAAAAACATATTCCAATAATTCAACAAGAAATAGCCATGTAGACCTTTCATACTCATTGATTTCCTAGCATACTCATTCCCACATGCTTTTTAATAATGTAGGATTGGTATGATAACCCTAGAGGGATGGATAGGGCTTATTTCAAACTAATTAAAACTTTTTATAAACATGAACCCAATTAAGAAAATTAATACATCTTTAACTAATAAGTAATTTAAAAAAGAATTTCATATAAATAAATTGAACACAAAGTAATCAAGAAATTAGCACTTTAAAGCATTTTATTTAATTCTAAATAAGATTAGTGTAAATGATCTGAAAATTTAATAATTACCAATAAAAATAAATCAATATGAGCAATTAATTTAAAGAATAAAAAATTGCAATTAATTTCATGAAATAAAATGAAATAACAAAAATTAATTAAAAAATGAATTAGGAGAATGATAGATAAATTAAATAGTGATTTTCTACTTATTCGACACAACCCAACTTATATCCTGTAGACCCTATGCCTTATTTTCCCCACTTAAGATGATTAATTAAAAATATTGAGCATGCTTAACTTATGGTAGTATTATGATTGTAGGAATATTCTAAATATTGGTTGATAAGGCTCTCGGGTTTTAAAGTATGTATGTGCCTAGTAGGAAGAAGAAAATTCGGCTAAGTGTGGGAAACCAAGTATGGATAGCCTTGGTGCGATGAAGGCCAGAGCATGGGTGTGCAACAGCCATATGCATCTAAGGAGGTTAGGAGGGGCGCAAGTCATGTGTTGATGCAAGGCTAAGTCTAGGCGTGCGTTAACTAAGTGATGGTCGAGAATGAAGCCATGCAACCACCACTGGTCTAAAGCGTTGGTGTGAAGAGGCATTGAATCATGCGTTAAGGTTAGAGAGGTGTTGGCCGCGTGCAAAAATGGGCGAGGATGCCTTAGGTGCTGATGGAGCAAGCACATACGTTGGTCAAGCGTGGTGCATACGATTGAGTGAGCTATGCACTGGTGGGAAGTGAATGAGTGAGCCATGCATTGGTGAGTTAGTGAAGGATTTTAGCTTAATCACCCACCTTAGTGTGCGAGCTGTCGTGGTTAGGAAAAATTAATTCCACCTAGTGGGCTAGTTGGCACCTTAAGCTTGATTTGAGGCATGCATCTTCAACTATAAAAGAGGAGATCAGAAGAAACTCTCAATTTTGCCATTTTACTCGTGCCAAGAGGGTAGTTCTTGAGCTAGCTTGAAGATTGAAGAGTGCAGATGGTGACCTTAGGCTGCCGGAAACAATCTCCCAAGAAATCGAGTTGAAATTTAAAGTTTCCCCAAGTAGTTCAAGCTCTCGAGTGATCGTGGACAAGGTGTGAATTTTGACAGTTTTTGGGCTTATTAGAAGGAATCTGAAGCTCAAATTAAGGTAATAGAGTTAAGATATTTATAAGTAAGTTTGTAGAAGGAAATTTTCCAAAATAATGTATGAAAAAAGAGTTATTCGAGTTTAAATTTGAATATGAAAATTTAGTTAAAAAAATAGGTAGCTACAACGGTTGAGTAAGCTTGCAGCTCACTTGGTTAGGCGGAGGTGCTGGTAAACGTGCGCACAATTGCAAGATTGGGCGTCGGGCATTGCACCAAGCTTGCGTGCAAGGGTTGCGTTGTGAAGCACAGGCATGCTGTTGTGTACGAGGTAGCGCGTGCAGTTGCATTGAGGCTGTGTGTGTTCACGCATAGGTGAAGCGCGCAACACATAGGCATGGAAAGTGTGGCATAGCGCTTGGGATGAGCGCATGTGATCGCAAAGCCTAGCAATTCAACCTAAGGTACCAAGGGTGGCATGCGTTAGTTAGTATGCGTTGAGAAGAGAAATTGGTACCCTAAGTTAGATGTTAAGCTTATTCTTATCAGTTAGGCTCATTAGGGAGCTAGTGGCATTAACCAAATGTGTTTGTCATTTTCACAGGACAAACGGCAATAGGGAAGGCCTACCAACCATAGGAAGGACGCCCAAGACAGTGAGTGACAAATTCAAGTGTTTTCCAAATGCGTTTATGAACGCACGATTTCCCTTAAGCTAGTTTGACACTTGTTTTTATTTCTAGTATAAAGAGAAGGTTTCCAAGCAAACTAGTTTTAAAAGTTCTTTTTAACGCATGCTTAAGTACAATGATGATTCTATGAAAGCATGACCTAAGTCTTTCCATTCTTATGTTTTATGAGGTATGCGTTGAACATCTCTTTATGTTATGTTATATTACTTATATTTCTAAGTATGTTCTTATTTCAAGAATAAGTTTTATGATGATTTGATGATAAACCTGATACTGAAGGACTTTGAGAAGGTATTCGGGCCCTAGTACCTGAGGTATGACGATACTCAGTTATTACCATGTGCACGTAGGTAGAGAGTTGACGTTGGTTATGTTGGGGTTGATGCCCTAAATCTCGTAAGGTTCTATCTGTAAATGTTTTGAACAAGCTCATTGTTTATTTAATAAAATATCATTTCATATTTTAGTAACATTAACCACAAACTAATAAATTAACATCCAAGGTTATCTTGTAACTTAAATATATATGAAGAGACACAAGGGTGGATCATGTTTAAGTGATAACCTAAATGGTTTGTAGTAGATGGATAAGGCTGGTACCTTATCCTGGTGACACTACGAGTATGGCCCGCTTTGTAGGTGTTACAATTATTGTAAAGTTCTATAAATGACCTAATCCTGATCATTCATGTATAGACATGTGAATGAAGATATTCTATACAAAGGAGTTTGTATAAGACTGGACCATGAAATGTTTAGTCTCATTATATAACGTCGTTCATAATAGAGACTTACATTTCACCAAGATGACCATAGATAACATGACCTGAATCCTGATTGAGTTATGAACTCCTGCCTATGAGAGTAGTTCTTTGATTTATATGAGTGAGAGTGGCCAGATCGCCGACTCAATAAGCCTACTATTTTAGGGATTCGTCTGATTGGGGAGCTAGAAACACAGCTACATAAGAAGGAATTCATTCCTTCCCCGAGGTCGGGATAAGTAGATAAATTTCTCCCTCATGGGTTGATTCCGTGGCTTGAACAATATGGTGTCACACCCTCTCCTGGCTCGAGAGAAGTTTAGTCATAGTTGAACTATGATCTATTGTTCATCAGAGGGATCAGTGGTACTTAAGAAGTTAGATGTAACTATATGGGCAAAACGGTAATTTTGACCTAGTTGTACTTATGAGCAATTTGTAAAAGGTCATCGTACTGTTGATTGGTTATATCCAATGGACACAAAAATATATTTGTAGTACGAAGAGTGCAGCTATAGATCTTTAGTGGAGTGTTCGACAGTTAATTGATAGTGAATAATTTAATTAAAGAGTTTGATTAATTATTTATATACCGTTGAAACTTCAAGCTACAGGTCCATGAGGTCTCCTTGGTAGCTCAATAGGATTAAATGAGAATAAGTTTTTGGATTAATTTGAATTGTTCAAATTAATAGAGGGATTTAATTATTCATATAACTTTGGCACCTACGGTTATGACACATCAATCTCAATAGGATTGAGAGGTTTGTGAAGAATAGACTTCTAAGTGAGTTAGAAGAAAATTCATTACCTGTGTCTAAGTCATGTCTTGAAGGCAAAATGAATAAGAGACCCTTTACTGAAAAAGGTCACAGGGCCAAAGAACCTTTAGAGGTAATGCATTCAGACCTCTGTGGTCTGATGAATGTAAAAGCTAGGGGAGGTTATGAATATTTCATCACTTTCACTGATGATTATTCAAGATATGAGTACAGTTATTTAATGCAACATAAGTCTGAATCTTTTGAAAAGTTCAAAGAATTCAAGGCTGAAATTGAAAATGCATTAAGTAAAACAATAAAGACATTTCGATCTGATCAAGATTGAGAGTTCATGAATTTAATATTCTAGAACTATTTGATAGAACATGGAATAGCATCCCAACTCTTAGCACCTGGTACACCTCAGAAGAATGGTATATCAGAAAGGAGAAATCGAACCCTGTTGGACATGGTTCAGTCAATGATGAGTTACGCTTCCTTACCTGACTCGTTTTGGGGTTATGCAGTAAAGACTACAACATATATCCTGAACTGTATTCCATCTAAGAGTGTTGCTAGATTGGTCATAAAGCTAGTTTACCCCATTTCAGAATTTGGGTTTGCCCAGCATACTTGCTTGAGGCTAATCCTAAGAAATTGGAACCACGTTCAAAATTATGCCTATTTGTAGGCTACCCCAAAGGAACGAGATGTGGTTACTTTTTTTATCTTAAAGAAAAAAAAGTGTTTGTATCGACAAATGCTACTTTTCTTGAAGAATTCCATATAAGGGAGCACAAGCCCCAAAATAAGATTGTGTTGAATGAAATTTCCAAAGAAACTATTGAATCTTCAACAAGAGTTATTGAAGAACTTGGTACCTCAATAGGAGTTGTTGAAGTAGGATCGTCCAGTAGGTCAAATCCACCTCAAGTGTTAAGGGAACCTCGACGTGGTGGAAGGATTGCGAATCCACCTGTTTGCTATATGAGTTTAACAGAAATCCTGGCTATGGTACCTGATGGTGAAGTTGAGGATTCCTTGTCTTACAAGAAGGCAATGGAGGATATTGACAAAGATGAATAGATCAAAGCGATGGATCTCGAAAAGGAGTCTATGTACTTCAAATCCATATGGGATCTCGTAGATCAACATGATGGGATCAAACCTATAGGTTGTAAATGAATCTATAAGAGGAAACGGGGTACTGATGGGAAGGTGCAAACCTTCAAGGCTAGATTAATGGAAAAGGTTTATACCAAGATTGAGAGAGTTGACTATGAAGAGACTTTCTCATCTGTTGTCATGCTTAAATCTATTAGAATACACCTGTCCATTGCCTCATATTATAACTATGAGATTTGGCAGATGGATGTCAAGACTGCCTTTCCGAATGGCAATCTTGAGGAGACTTAGACACAGGTAATGAATTTTCTTCTAACTCGAGGTACCTACAAAATATGTTTGTCACCTAAATACGTTTTTCGAGAGATGCACCTGCAATATAAACCTCGAGGTACCTACAAATTATAAATTTAAATAAGTTTAATGCTCAATATACCATATACCAATCTCAAAATGAATATAGAATTTAAAACTCAACTAAGAACATTAATAAATTAAAACAAACCAACTCAAACTTATATTTTTCAATCTCAATCTCAATATAGAACTTAAAACCAATATAAGAACATTAACAAATAAAACCCACTTTAACTTCAAACCTAATATAAAACTTAAAACTCAACGAACTCATAACTATATATTTTAATCTCAAACCTAATATAGAACTTAAAGCCCAACCAACTCATAAGAATTGAAACAAACCAAGATATCTACATTTGCTTAAACTTATATATACATTTACTTAAACAAACCAACTTACCTCCCCACCCCCCCAACTTAGTTTTTTCTTAAATGAAGTTTATTGAATCCACACCCCCCAAAATTATTCTTAATCCCAATACACAAAACAACATAATTAAGAATTGAAAAAAAAAAAAAAACACAAAAAGTTCTTACTTTCCAGTCGGTGGATTCAAGCTTGTTGTATAAATTATTCTATGTTGTCTTTAAGTGGGTGTGCTCGTGCCTTTTCAGGACTTGCATGTTTTTTTATAGTGTTTTTGTAATTCCCTCTATACTCTTTGAACGAAATTTTCATCTGTTCATCGATGATATTGACCGGTTCGCTGGACAACTCTATCACAAAATGGTTCTTAATTAAGAAAGAAAAGAAAAACTAATTAGTATCTCTACAGATGCAGATGCATATATATAATTTGTAAAATATCAAACAACCAACTTACCAATAATCGACTTTTAACTAGCTCTCTTGTTTCTATTGGTACCTCTATCCATGATCCATAACGAACAGAAAAATATTCCCGAACGTTGGTACCAATGGCATTGCTAAACCTTGTTGCATTGTTGTAAATTGTTTTCTCCCATACATGATCGATCTCGATAGGAGTTCTCCCAAATTGTTACATATATCTATCCAAATCAATGTTTTGAGAGTATTCATGTCCAACCTTATTAGTCGTACAGCTAGACTCTGAAGAAATTATACATTGCTAGATTAATTAAACATTAGTTTATATATAAATTACTGATTATGGATCTAAAATAAAATGCGGATCTAAAATAACCTGAATTATCTCCCATGGAGGATGATTCGCCAATATGCTCGGCTGCTAAATACTCCAAGACTGCCCCTCATCAGTGTAGCCTACCATTGTTCCTATGTAAACAACAATATATATGTTATACAACAATTTGTAAGTTATGAAATGAAAAAGAAGATATATATTTACATGGTTATACCATATCATTAAGATGTTCATCGAAACTCAAGCTCCTATTAAAAGATGATTGTACATCCTCTTCCTCGTCATTTATGAAGTCATCATCAACTCACTGAATTATCTATTCTTCTACGATTATAGGATCAACATCAACTCTACATAAACTGATATTGTTCATTGATTCATCGATTGTACAAGTAATACTATTCACAATTTCTAATAACTCAGGTTGGCCATTCTCACGTTCTTCTGCTTCTGGCATGTCCCACACACACTTGTTTTAGACTATTTGCACCACTTTCCAATTATTACCATATTTGGGATAGTTGATGTAAAACACTTATTTGGCTTGACTGGAAAATACAAAAGGGGAAAGCATATGCACCTGCCTGTCACTCTCTGTTGTGACAATAGTGGAGCAGTTGCAAATTCCAAGGAACCACGAAGCCACAAAAAGGGAAAGCATATCGAACGAAAGTACCATCTCATTAGGGAGATTGTACACAGAGGAGACGTCATTGTCACTCAGATTGCTTCCCAAGATAACTTAGCTGATCCATTTACGAAGACCCTCTCGGCTAAAGTGTTCGAGGGTCACCTAGTAGGACTAGGTCTACGAGTTTTGTATCACTAGGGCAAGTGGGAGAATTTATGGGCATTGTAATGCCCTAGTTTATTGTATTTGTACTTTTTATTCTCTCCATGTAAACTCAACACTGTATATATTTGTATATATTGATCCACTGGAGTTTTAGTCAAAGTGGGAGTATTATTGGGTTTTATGTCCTAAAAAATCGCAGTTTTTAAAATAGTAAACATTTTCTATTATCAATATACTTGTTATTAATCTCATAAATAGTATGAAAGTCTAAATCCAATAAACTAAGACCCATGACTATTGTATGAGTACTTGAAATTTATGTGGAGACATAAGAGTAGATCAGGTTCGAGTAAATAGTCAAAATGATCTATGGTATATGAATGAGGTTGGATACCTTATTTTGGTAACACAATTGGATGCGGCTTACTTTGTAGTTGTTACAAAGAGTTGTAAAGTGCTACATACAATGTGATCCTAATTCGTACATGTTATGACATGAGGAGTGGGGGCGTCCTAAGCAATGAGTTTGCATAAGATCAGGACCAAGAAATAAGTCACTCTTACTTTATAACGTTGTTTACTGTTTAAGATTGACTATTTCACTTGGATGACCTAGGTAACTCGATCTTAATCCTGAGCTAACTATGAACTCTTATTTATTCGGGATTGCCCTTAAATTTGCATAGTTGAGGGTTAGCTCAATAAGACCGGATAAAAGAAAGGTTGCAAGACGGAGTTCACGCCTACCCATAGTTAGCTGGGGACATAGGGTGCAAGGTGGAGTTCACGCCTACCCGATTTAGGGATAGAAGAAAGGTTGTTCTCTCAAGTACTGAATCGAGGTCTTGAACAAGGGGCCCCACCCTCTCACTGGGCTGAGAGAGTTTGGTTTAGTGATTGGATCACAAACCAGTTGTTCACTAGAGGATCAGTAGGGACTTAAGGAATAAGACGTAATCTCGGGGGTTAAACATATATTTGACCCAACCGTTATTATGAACAACCTGTGAAGGGTCGACTTGCTGATTATGGTTAAATCATGTGGACATAATATATTTATAGTGAGGGGAGTGCAACTATGAGCTTTAGTGGAGTGACTCATTAGTTAATGAATGGAAATTAATTTGGTCTAATGAGTTTAGCCAATTAATCTCGGATCGTTGGAGCCCATGATCTGTAGGTCCACGAGGTCCCAATACTTGCTCGTAACGGACTAGCTCTAGAATAGCGTGATAAGTTAATTTGAATCGTTCAAATTAGAATTAAGGGAATTAGTAATTATATGAGATATAATTACATGTTTAATTTGAATATTAAACGGAATAGAAGAATTTAAATATATATTTAAATATGATTTAAATATATAAAGATGGATTTGTGTTAAAATTAACTTAATATTTGATATTAAATTAATTAAGTTTTATTTAATAATTAATTTATGAAATTAATCAAAATTTTCATTTTTAAAATCAAAATAGATTTAATAAAATCAAATTTTGATTTTTTGAGATAAACTTGGCCCCATTGCTAGTGAATATATATCATCAAACATATCTCCATTTTCACGCAATGAAAGAACCTGCTAATTTAGTACAGCAAAATAGATCTTAAAAACTAATGTCGATAGGAATTAATTCAATTGAATTTTTACTCTTCTTTTAAACCCATGCTTACATGAGATTTGAACTAACCAAGAAAGCCTCGTTGGTGCCTTATGTATAAATCATCCTGACTTTGAGCTCCACGTCGAATTAGTCTCAAGTATTTCCTGTAAGTAAGAGACGTGTCTCAATTTTATATTTCACACTTTGTATCAAAATCATCAATTACAATAGAATGTTTCAAATGATAAGATTTTATTTCCATGCAATTGTTCAAGATGTACCAATGTGCACTACATTTCTTTTCTCTCGATAATGTCCTCACTCTTGGTGCTCCTAATGGTCTCGCATTTTGTCTGAACATTCACCACATATCTCATCCTGTAGAAGTCTATCATCTTTTCTTTCATCTCTATTAAACCTCGTCTCAATTCCAGTAATGTACAAAGAACAAAATACCAACGATTCATTCATTATATATGCTTCTGCTATAGAACCCTTAGAACGTGCTTTGTTTCTTACATATTGTTTCAATGTCTGTAAGCTTCTTTCCATAGGGTACATCCAACTATAACTAATTGGAACTACAACGCACCATTACATCAAAAAATGCAGGTGGAAATATGTTTTCTAACTTACAAAGTATGATTATAATGTCTCTTTGTAATCGATCCAAATCCCCTATAGATATTGTTTTTGCACAAAGATCACAGTAAAACTTGCATGACTCAATGACAACAGTGGACACATCTTTTTTTAAGTATGTCCAAACACCAATTAGAAGAAGCCTCTAAAGCAGAACATGTGAATCGTGAGTTTTTAGCTCCCATAGCTTTCCATCTTTCTCACTCACACATCTTGATATATTTGGTACAAATCCATAAGGAAATTTGAATGATTTCATCCACTTACAGAATGTAACTTTGTCATTAATAGTCAATGTGTATGCAACGTGTGGCTATACAACTTTATCTCCTACCTTTTGCAGGTGAGTTCTTTTCGTATATTTAGATCTTCTAAATCCAAACAAGCATTAGTTGTATCCTTATTATTCCCTCAATATTTAACATTGTGTCTACCAAATTATCACAAATATTCTTTTCAATATGCATAACATCCAACTTATGTCTCAATAAAAGTTTCGAACAATATGGAAGTTGGAAAAATATACTTTTTTTTTTATTCCAATTTAAATTTCGTTTCCGTTTTTTATAACGTTTCTCTGGATGTTTGCTAAGCACGAGATAGTTTAACAAGTTCACCTCTCATAAGATATCTTCCCCATCAATGAAAACTGGAGGATGTCTACATTCCACTTTTCCATCATATTGTTTGCTCTTACACCAACTATGATTATCTGGAAGATAACGTCAATGCCCTATAAAACATTGTTTTCCTCTTATCCTCAATGATGGTATATCCTCTTTACAAATAGGGCATACTTGGTAATCTTTGGTACTCCATCCAGATAGGTCACCATATGCAGGGAAGTCATTAATAGTCCACAATAAGCACGCATGTAGTTGCAAGTATTCGCTGCTAATACAATCATAAGTGTGCACACCATCATTCCATAACTCTTTTAACTCTTCAATCAATGGTTGTAAGTAAATATCAATTTTTTTTAGGAGATTTTGGACTGGGTATAAGAAGGGAGACAATGAAATTTGTCTCTTTCATGCATCTCTAAGGTGGAAAATTGTAAGGAATGAGCACCACTGGTCACATACTATACGAAGTACTCATATTCCTAAATGGATTGAAGCCACCTGAAGCTAGTCCTAAACGAACATTTCGTGGTTTGAAGCAAAATGAGGAAATTAATGATCAAAATGCTTTCACCCTTCAGCATCAGTTGGATGTCGCAACACTCCATTAGTTTCAACATGTTTATCTTTATACCACCTCATTTCAAGTGCAATATGGGTAGATGCAAATAATCGCTTCAATCTTGGTATCAAAGGAAAATGTCGTAAAATTTTATGTGGGATCTTTTTACTTTTTCCAGATTCAACTTTGTACCGAGATTCACCACATACTAGACACTGTTGTAAATCGACAAATTCTTTTCAATATAAGATGCAATCGTATTTGCAAGTATGAATAGACTCATAACTTAATCCTAAATTATGTAATTTTATTTTAGCTTCATAAAATAAACTAGGTATAGATGCTCCAACAGGAAATGCTTCTTTAAACAATTCAAGTAACAAATCAAACGACTTGTTAGTCCAACCGCTAAGAACCTTAATATGCATCAACTTCACCAAGAACAACAATGAAGAGAAATTTGTACAACCAGGGTACAACTAACTACATGCTTCATTTATTAAGTCTTCAAATAAGCTTGAATTGTTATCTCTTTCTTGTGCATTGTTGTGCATCTCATCCTCGTTTTCTTCTTCATTTACATCGGCGTTCTGACACTATATATCAATAATATTCAAAATTTCATTTTCTTCATCTATAACATTCATCTGTGGCATACTTAATTCATCATCATATCTCGATTGTGATGTGTGACTCTCGTATCCCCTAGACAAGTCGACTGGGTCTCCATGATATACCCATTGATGATACAATGGAGAAATTCCATTAATGAATAAATATCGTTCAACTCCATCTATTGGCTCCCACCTTGCATTCATACATTTTTTGCATGGGCATCTTGTTTTTCCCGAGTTATTAACATGAAGTTTTGCAACTTCAAGGAATTGATATACTCCTTATGCATACTCAGTTGATAACTTGTTCCTAATCTTAATCCACTCTTTATCCATTCTTAATAATATATGCGATAAGTTGAACTTGATTTAGACAATTAGTTATATTAGAACACATATTTCTAATTTCTAAAATTTAATTCATTTCATTTATTTCTTGTCCATGTTTTTTTTGGGTGAATTTCTCAAATCATCCTTGAAAATAAAGTTTTCTTTTAAGGGATTGACAATCCTTCGTAATCCAATCGAACACTTTATCAAATTTAGTGGTGACACAAGCTAGAGATTAGACTCTATCACACATTTCCACCCCTTAATTACACTTCAAATCCTATAAAACAATTGACATAAACCATTCACATAAACCACCCCTCGGTTGTGTCAGTCATATAACCAAATTTGAATGGCTTATGTAAGTTATGCTGACAGTTATAACCAAATTTGCACTTTAATCCACTTTAGAAACAACATTAAATAAAATAGAAAATGTTACCAAAAATTTATGCATGAGTGATTTAGTATGTGAGAGAAAGTTGATGGTGAGTGATATCATAGCTTTTTTTAGCTTCAAAGTTCATCAAAAGTATAGTTTTTGTGGGACTTTGTATTTAGTATGTGAGAGGTTATATATATGAGTATAATAAATTTGGATTCTGTTTTATTGATTCAACAAGAGGTAAAAATACTAAATACTAAATAATAAGGTTGAACTTGATTAGAATAGAAGAAATCTGAACAATTTTGGATCAAGATTTAATAGAATGAGAGTTGAACTAAATTTATTATTAGTTATCAAAGTATTTTTATTTTGAAAAAAAAAATCAATTCATACTCTGGTAATGTTAATTAATTGAAACATTGAACTATCATATAAGTTGATCAATTTAAACCATTTATTAAGATTTTATTTGAAATTATTGATACATAATTTTCAAGTATATATAAGACTTCTCTAAATGAAGAGATAATTATCATAATACTCGAGAACATTTTTGCAATTAAATGAATATAGTAATGACTCATTTTGTGAGCATTTTTCTTTCATGTTTCTTCTACCCATTATAATTTCTTAGGAAAGAATAATTTTGAGAAAATTTTTGCAATTAAATCATTTTGTGAGCATTTTTCTTTCATCTTTCTTCTACCCATTATAATTTCTTAGGAAAGAATAATTTTATTTTTATAATTTTGAGTTGATTGTAAATGAAACAAAGTGAAGATATAGTTTTAAATTATTGACCAAATCTCGAGTTTTAAGAGATATAATTATTTGTCTAAAGTTTTAATTTATCCTTTATGTCATTTTTGTGTATATAAAAATTATGATTCCTTTTTAATTATATGTTTATGATCACTTATTTAAATAGGTGATATTAACAACTTAGCTACATATTAATAACTATAATTTTGACAATTCACTATTTACTTAATTATATATTGATTAACCCAATTCTATAAAGTCTTTTGTCAAAAAATAAAAAATAAAAAATCTATAAAGCCAATTATAGATCATCTATGTGTATCCTATTTATACAAAAGGGATGAAAATAGATTTATAGTAAAATTAGGATATAATGAGTTGACAAACTAACTAAACATAATGGAGTTACAAAACATAAACTCTAGATTAATTTGTATATAACAAAAATCATGAACAAACTTTTTCCCACTTCCTTGTAGCAATATGTGGACCATTTTAATTTTCAAATAATTTCTACCTTTTAATTGGAACAATATTAATCTTTGTTTTGGCTTGATCCTCTAAATCTAATCTCTTTATTGATTATTCTTCCTATTGTATCCTATTAAATTAGCAGACTTTCCTATACTACAAATTGATCAAACCTAAAATGTTACCAAAAATTGATGCATCTCGAACGGAAAAAAAATGTTACTAAGAAAAATATCGGTCGGCGAGCGGACGGTGAGCTGATGGCGTCTGGACGATGAGTGGATGGGATGGCGACTGAATAGAACTGGATGACGAGCGGATGGGATGGTGATTGAATGACAAGCGTATGAGAAAAATCGAAAGCCTGTGTTTCGGAGATCGAAAGGAGAGAAAGAAAAATAGAGGAAGAAGGAAAAGAAGAAGCTGTGGCGAGGATTTTAAACAAACTTCTCTCGACGATCGTTTGGTAAAACATTGGGATAAATATCAATATCTTGACGGTAAAACAAAAACTATTGGGGAAATTACAAAATTCCGACAGTCACATGCAAACCGTCAGGCTAACACCAAGTTATGTCGACGGAGTTTTGACACAACCGTCGGCATAACTTCACAACTTCCCACCTAATTACAAAATCTCGACGGTCACATGCAAACCTTCGGGCTAATACCAAGTTATATCAACGGGGTTTTGACACAACCGTAGACAGAACTTCACAACTTCCCACCTAATTACAAAATCCCGACGGTCACATGCAAACCGTTAGGCTAACACCAAGTTATGTCGATGGGGTTCTGACACAACCATCGACATAAGTTCACAACTTCCCACCTAATTTTTAATTTAATACCCATCTGCCGATGGTCACCTGCATACCGCCAGGCTAACTCCACCAAATCCCGACGATCTACTTACACTACTGTCGGCATAACTTCACAATTTTCCATAAGTTTTTATTGTAATAACGATTGTCCGACGGTTTCTCCAAATCCGTCGGTCGAAATACAAATGTCCTACGGTCACTCAAATACCGTCGGGCAAACCAAATATTATCTCGACGGTTACTTCCATACCAATGAGAGAATTTAATAATTTCCCATAAATTTTCTCAATTTTCTATTTCGTTCGACGATTCTACAAGGGACTTTACCCCGATGGTGTTACTTCAACCATCGAGAGAATAGAAACATCGCCTGACAATCATGATACCGTGGAGATAGCTGAATACACCCGACAGTTCGGTTTCATACCGTTGGGATAGATTCGTTAACTCGAGGTAGTAAACGATCCGTCGGGATTGGATTTTCTTCTGACGCCGCCATTTCACCATCGGGAAAAGTTATATGTTCCGACGATTTTTCCTGCGACTGAGAACGTTTCGTCGAAAATAATGAAAATTCTTGTAGTTTCTTTCACATCAAAAAGTTCTTAGAAATATAAGATCAATCAATTAAATTACTTACTCTAATATTCGTCATACGCTCAATCAATTGAGTTCGAGAAAAGTAATTTTCAAACAAATATTTTAAGGAAAATAATTTTTAGAAAATTTTCCAATAAAAACACTTTTTGGAAATTGAGTTATACACTACGACAAATTAGCCTTTTAATAGCATCTTAGCATAGCGTTTTTTATGAATGGCTATTAAAAAGAAAGAAAAAGAAGCGGGAATGCAAAATTATGGAGCCAGTGGAGAGTCATATCCCCAAAACATGAAAACACCCCATTACATTTTCATTTTTACCTTCATGCGAAAAGTCTTCACTCCCTTCAGTCTTCACGTGTTCTCTCTGTCTTCACATTCTCTCTTCTTTACATATCTTACCTTAGCCTCATCCTTCGCGCTCTTCAACCTTCATTATGGTTCTCTCTGTCTTCTCATTCGTCCTCTCCAATTGTCGTCACTCCATCTATCTCTAGCTCCATCCATCATTGTTCTCTCTCAGTCTTCTCTTTTGCGCTTCTGAGTTCTTTCAAGCATCTTTTACCAGTTTGGCTCCAAAATTCTAACTTTCAACTTCGTTAGAATGCTTTGTGCATCGATTCAAGCGTCTTTGTGCATTGGTGCACTATTTTGAGCAATTTTTAGGTAAATTCATTTCTCCATTTTTCATCTTTGCTTTTGTTCAATCTTCCACTTTTTTTGCTCTTATTTTGTATTTTAAGCTGTAATTTATAGATTTCTGGGTTTGATTCTTAATTTCTTCATCTTGGAGCTATTTATGATAAAAACCCTAAATTGACCCATTTGTACATTTCTTCATTTTTCCACAATGACATGATTGCCATTTTTTAGATAGTCATTAGACTTTCAAATTGAGAGTTAGGAGCCCTAATCTTGAATCATATTGAAATCCTAGTAATTTTTCGTCCATCTTCTCGGTATGAATTCATCCTCGTCACTTTTAGTTTATGTCTCCTGGGCTCAACTTGGATGGTACTTATTTTTGTTTGTTTGTTATTCATTTTTGGGTTTGGAGTTGTATGAAGAGATTCCCCGCATAACATATTGCTAAAACACAAAACATATACTATTTCATTTTCTTGAAAAGTGGGGTTGTTTTATTGTTAGTCTTGTCAATTGTTGTATTGAAAAATACATACTATTTTGCTGATTGTTAAGGTTGAAAGGTGGTTGAGTTTCAAGGGTCTATAACTCTATCTCTTGAACTATTGTATTTTAATAATTAGAATTCTTTTTTGTACTAATAGAGCTTATGTCTTAGTTGAACTGTTTGATATATTGTTTTCTATTAAAGTACTAGTTTTTGTTCCACAATTCATTGGCTCCACTTAATATGGATGTTTTGTTGACATGTATTGAGATTTGCAAGAAGATTTGAAAGCATTTAACTATTGTAGGTATTTTTTTCTCGAGCCATATTAAGAAGAATTACTAAGATAATATTGAAAACTCCATCTAGAAAATGTTCACAAGTGTTTGATTGAGTTTTGTAATGTCATAGAATGATAGATAATACAATGAATACTTGAACATGAGTTTAGCTCCACTGATTAAGGTGTATAGTACAATCAAGAAGTTAGAGGTTTGAATCTTCCTACTCTATATTTATTGAATTCTAAAATAATGTAATGATCACATTTTCTTTTCATATAACATGAATATGTGTATTTCAGAAGTTGCTTTGACAAACTTTTTGAAATCTCTTACATGTTGCAGCAGTAGGTCTTGTCCTCAAAGGAAATCAATTTTCCTTATCATCTTGCTTTGACTCTACTCCACATGATCTTCTCATCTATCTTATGTTTTATACTCGTTAAATTGTTTAAGGTATTATGGATTATTGATATTGTGGGGTTGACATTGAGCAAAAACGATATAGTGCATACTTTAATATTCACATATAAATATATATGAAATAAGAATTTTTTGACTCCAATCTGCATATTATCTCAGGTTCTGAAGATCGAGGAAGGTATGAGTGCAAAAATGTATGTAAAGCTACTCCTGTATATAGGTCTATTTATCAGATATCACATTTACAAATTTGTTCTATATGAATTTTTTGCTTAACACAATGGAAGAATAGTAGAAAAGGTTTATGAATATCCTTGGCATGGATCATGATGAATTAGAATCTCTTAAAGTGTTTGCATGAAGAAAGTAGACTGCAAATATCTTGAATTTTAAGTTGACACGTCAACTCTTGTAGCTATTTTTAAAGTAAAATTGTCTGCCCAAAGCTAATGAAATATATTACTGATTTAGCCTTTAGGTATGGTGCATCTGTAATCCCAATCGGTGCAACTTTTGCAATGAAGCTTTGGCCGGGAGATAGTGCTTACTTGTATATCCCCGTTGTTTTCGCACAAATGCTAAAAGAAATTAGGAGGTTTTAGTAGAATGAGCATCAACGCAACAATAAATATTGATGCATATATTTCCTAATATTTGTTTAATTCATTTTTTATTTATCTTGATACCATCTGAATGGATTCTCAAATGTCCTTTACAGTGTCAATCGTCCTCTTTATACTAGTGCTCAACTCTCTATGTACTTTTGCACCCAACCTCTCAGTTTTCCTTGTTATTATGCGTACAAGTGCCTTGACTAATCATGTTGCTGGAGTGTTCAAGGACTGGGTGGTGGTCTTACGTCTGCTGTTTTATTTGCGGTTGTGGTTTTATTATTTTCAAGCTTACTTAGGTTTATTTGCATGAACTTTTTTATTAAATAACTATTGACTGAACAAGTCTACTATTCTTTTGTATGGTCTTTTAAAGTTACTAATACTAGAAAATGGAAAAGGAGAAGGCAAATGGCAGGAGAGCAATAGAGAAATTTTGTGGTGATATTAAAAAATTGATGAAAATCACCACTATTATGATATTTGACCAGGAAGAGGAAGAAATCTCGTCCCGTCAGATATTTTGCACCAAGTAACACTACAAGAAATATGACATTTCATAGCATTTGGTTATAACATTTTTTAAAATACGCTATGAAATATCAATTGGAAAAAAAAGGCGCGCTAAAGGATAAAAAAAAGAATTGTTTTATTTCATTTTTCATTTCCCTATCGTTGCCTCGAAAGTCTCTTTCGTTACCGATTGAGAATCTTTTTCCTCTGGCCGTGTCCCCCCTCCCTCTGCAGTCTCTATCCTTCCCGTCGATTGTCTGTTTTATTTGTTGACAGCAGCGCCGCAAGACTGGGGGTGGCGACTGAAGCTTGAGGGGGAACATTCTCCATTTTCCTTCTCTCCTTGCCATATCTTTGAGATTCTCACGCTTGAAATCTTTCGTCTTTTTTCTCTTCTACTCCCTCTATGTGCCCAAGGTAAAGAGTATCATGGAGGCTCATCGCACAAACTGAACACGGAAACTCTTTTTCCCTAACTTTTTTGTAATTCTAATTATATTATGACAGATTTCATGAGTTGGGGTTTATTTCTGCTTCGTGGTTCTTTACCTTTTCTACTATGAATTCAATAAATCATTTGTTCTGTGAGATTTTCCTGTGGTTTTTGCTTGTTTATTTGAGTAATCAATCCTTGAGTGTGGGATGAAATTTGAAATATTTGGTGATGATGAATATGATTAGCCTCTGCTTGTTGGTTTTGATTTATTGGATTTGATACACTAATTAATTTTATATTCGATATAGTTCATTGGAACAATAAATTTTAGTCATGAAAACTTGTCGGATTGATTCAGTTTTGAATTGCTTTATGAATCTTGATTGGTCCGATAAGTTGATTTCCTGTTTTTTTTTTTTACATAAATACTAGGTTTCGTTCACTTCGAATATGTCTATGTGTTGGTATTCTTTCTGTATGGATTCTAGATGTGAATTGTTTCATAATTGGAAAAAAACAACATTACTTTTTGGCATTATAAACTTTAGTTTTGGCACTTTTTTTCTTTCGCTTTTATAATTGAGAAACAATATTTTAATTTGGAAGTTTTTGTTTCTTATATTTCTAGCAATTGATAAGGCATAGTTTCCTATCTCAGCCAACTGTTAACCATTGTTAAAGTCATAAGATTCTCACCCAAAAATCCTATGCCTTATATTTTTAGTAAGTTTGGGTTCTCAGTTTTTTGACTCTCTATTGCGCTATGGCTTGTTTCTAGATCTCTTTGTGTCAACATTTTGGTAGGTGATTTCAGAAGTTTATCAGTATCTATCAACATCTATTATTGATAGTTCTAAAATTTTACTATATTTTGTAAATATTTGGTTCATTTTTTTATATTTGAAAACAATTTTTTTATAATATATTTCTTATGATATTTGATTTTTTTTAATATTAACTTTAAAAAATAATTTTAAAAAATTTAGTTTATTATTATATTTAAAAAGTTGATGTTTATAGTTTAAAAACTTTAGTATTTTTAGTTTAATACAAAATTATTGTGATTTTTTAAATATATTTCTTATGATATTTGATTTTTTTAATATTTACTTTGAAAAAATAATTTTAAAAAGTTTACCTTATTGTTATATTTAAAAAGTTGATGTTTATAGTTTAAAAAATAGTTTTAAAAAGTTTACCTTATTGTTATGTTTACCTTATTGTGATTTTTATAATATTTTTCTTATATTTGTTATATATATTTCTTATTGTGATTTTTTTGTTTAAGTTTAATAATCAGTAAAACAATTAGTAATGTATTGTTTGTCTTTTTTTTTTAGAAAATGGTAGACAAATGTTTGAGATTTATATTGTTTACAAATGGTAATATGATTAATGGTATTGATGGGGTTGATTATGGCCAACCACCATTTGGGGATTTTAGCATAAATGTGAACAGTAAAATTGTATTTGAACAATTCATTGAAATGGTTGAGATGTCACTTAGTGTAGATATAAGAACAAATCAGTTAAAAAATAATATATAGACATCTCAATCTAGGATTAGTAAGGTTTATGTCAATCTCTATTCCGAATGAATAAGCTATGAACTTGATGTTCTCAATCGCAATGTCACTCTCGAATTTAGTGCATTTGTACGTAAATGTAAGTAGGATAATTTTGGATATAAACTTGAATACATCCTTTAGTCAGTTTGAAGATCCAACTCAATGTATTGATCCTAATCCGGAATCAATTGCATTGTCATGTGATGATGAAGATATGACGGCTAACAATCAGTACAGAGATTTCAGAACAGAAACGGACGATGAATTTGAAGGGTTGGATTTTGATGGTCGTGAACATGAGTTATCTTTAGAAACATTCAACTATTTGGATATGAATCTACGAGATAGCATTCGAGAACACGACCCAATTGTAGCCTCTTTAGATGTTGACAATACCCAATTGTATAAGGGGATGATTTGTCAAGACAAAGAAATGCTACAACACGTGGTCAAATGTTTTGCTATTGTCACGCACCATATGAGGTTGTGGAATCGACACCGACGATTTGGGCAATTCGGGGTAAGAAGTGGGAAGAAGGTTGCAAATGGAGACTTCATGCAATAAAGAAAAAATCGCATGTCTTGATCGAGATCACTAAGTATGTTGAGCAACATACATGTTTTTATTCAGAACTGAGTCAAAATCACGTGCAGTTGGATTCATCAATGATTGCACTAAAGTTTTGTGATGTTGTAAGAGAAACCATCTATCAATGTAGCACAACTGCAGTCCCACATAAAATCAAAATTTGGATATCATGTTCCTTATCATAGGGTGTGGGAGGCCAAAAGAAAAACGTTGGCTAAAAGTGTTCAGTGACTGGGATGAGTCATACAAATTGTTACCCAGGTGGCTGTATATGGCTAAGTAGACCAATATTGGAAGTGTCGAGTGGAGAGTGAAAAAAATTCTTACTAAAGACCATGTTATCCTAACTTCTGTATTTTGGGCATTTGGTCCTTGTATATAAGCTTTTAATAAATATCGACCGACAGATAGATGGTACCCACTTGTATTAAAAATATCGAGGAAAGTTATTGATTGCTATATCAGTTGATTCGAACGGGCATCTTCTTCCACTTGCATTCGCCATTGCAAATGAGGAGTCTGCAGGCTCATGGGATAGTTCTTGAAACAATCGAGAAAAATTGTAACACACGAAGAGGTGTGTATAATTTCATATCGATATGCTGGCATCATCGCAGCGATGAACAATCCAGCAAATGGTTGGACGGAACCAAAATATCACTATCGTTTCTGCTTATGAAAGTCAGCAACTTCAATAAAAAAATACAAATTTAATACACGAAAAAATTATGTTTATCGTGTCGGGTGTCAATTTCAAATTCGAAAGTTTAATAAAGCCATTGAAGACATTAAAGGGATAAATCAGATCTGTTTGAGTTTTTTTTTTACAACATTGGTATAGAGCAATGGACTTAAGCACACGATGAATGGTTTAGATACAAGTGGATGACGATAAATCTATCAGAGTGCATAAATGGCATCCTCAAAAGAGCTTGAATGTTGCCGATAAATACTCTTGCTCAAATAACATTCTTCAAGTGCATAAATTATTTCGAAAAAAGAAGAAAAGAAATAAGAGCTACTTTGGAGCGTCAAGATAAATACACCCGGTAATATTATATATATATATATAATACTAAGTGGAGTAAAAATTCAGATACGTACACGAAAAATTTAATAAATGGGCTGCAAGATCTAGTAAACATGAAGTACAGTCATACGATGGAAGGTGTGTTTGATGTGAAGACCGGACGTCACAGCCTCAATGCTAAAGGAGGAAATGTTTAAATATTGAGACTAAACGGGTCCGAGCAATACTGTTCATGTAACAAGTGGCAAGCGTTTGACATTCCATGCTCGCATGTTATGGTAGTTTTCTCACATTTTAACATGAACTATGAATATTTTATTGAAGACTTATAAATTTTTAACGTATGCTAGATGTTACTCTCCTCAATTTCAACCTGTATCGCATGAAGATTACTGGATCATACACCCTAATATGCCCATCTTACATGCTGACTCATCGTTGTTGAGAAAACCTGGTAGACTAAAGAGTTCACGTTATCATAACGAGATGGATTGGTCAGAACCAAGCACTCGACTACGATGTGGGTTTTGTAATCAGTTAGGTCATAATCGAAGGAAGTGTCCATCGTTACTAAGACAGGCTCCAGATAGTTAGAGATTTTTATTATTAATACTTTTTATCTTGTAAAACTATTTCAATTGTGTAGATGATATTTTTATTATATATTTAATTTTTTTTATTATAATTTATAAAGTTGTACATTATTCTTTTAATTAAGTTGTACATTATTTAATTGAGAAATAAATAACTTTTTTTTCTTTTAGATCATGACTTTAAATCTAGGACCTATTGATCCTGATGTTTTGTACGACCAAAACCATTCATCGATCCATTGTTGTATGGCAAGATTGTAACACTAGCAAAATATCTTGCAGACGTCGAGAGGCAGTTGTTCAGTAGACTATCCCACTCCACCCCCAAATACTACTGCTACTTCGAACATCTGGATTTTATGGAGTTGCCAGATTGAGATCTGGATTTTATGGAGTTGTCAGATTGGGATTCATTCAGTTAGATTGACATCTCATCACAGTATTGGTCGAGAGATGGAGACTTGAGATGCATACATTTCATATGTTCATTGAAGACTGCACTATCACTCTACAGAACATAGAAGTGTTGTTCGGGTTACCTGTTAATGGTGAGCCAGTCTTCGGAGTGATGTATGATGACTGGTTACAAATCTGTCAACTGTACCTTTATGTGACCCCATCTGTCGATAAAATTAAAGGATCGAGATTAAGTTTGATATGGTTAGGGACACAATTTCGTGAGTTCGCTGATGATGCAGACGAGAAAACCGTCATGAGATATGCACGAGCATATATACTGCAAATGATGAGTGGAAGTCTATTTTCCGACAAATCAAGTAATTTTGTTCACTTGATGTTTCTGCCACTGTTAGCTAACCTCTATGATGTGGGATAGTATTCTTGGGGTGGAGCATGTTTGGCATGGTTGTATAGACAATTGTGCAAAATAACAAAACCTGAAGTTCGTGAGATAGCTGAGCCTCTGATACTTTTGCAACTATGGGTTTGGGAGTGATTTCTAACCATGGCTCCATAGCTACATGTAAATGATGCTCAGTTAGCTGGATGAGCCTACGGTTCTCGATATGTTATTTTAATTCAATTTAATTTTTATATGACTGATCTAGTTAATTCAGAATCTAAATTATCAATTTAAAATTTTAGGTGGAGAGACAAATCTTGTGTGACTAAGACAACCACACATGTAGTCAGCCAGTATAGATACATGTTTGATCTGCTTCAACTTGATCAAGTACATTATTGAACCAAATTGATTATTTTATACAGATTTTTATTGTATTTGTCTTTAATGTTTTTCAATATAATATTTTGTGTTTCAGATTATTTGAGAGCCTTACAAACTTGTTATGCACACTTTGTTCAGTTTCGGTACAAATAGTCAAAACATGTGGCAGACGATAAGTCTTCTAATATGTTTTCATATTGGTGAGTGACATTTTCCTGATAGGGTGATTAGACAATTCCGTTTTCAACAGGATGTCCCATCGTCTTATAATACCGAACCCCTAGTGAATGACATTGATTTAAGAACTGGAGATTGATTCGAAAAAGTTACACATTTGGTAGTGTAATGGCACTATCGTGCAAGGTTTATTGTAGTGGGAGTTTCTAGGGATGTCACTTAAAACTACATCAATGGGTATAATAATATCACAAGGCGTTACGTTACTCGTCCGGGAGTAGCTATGAGTTATCTAATAAATAAATGAATATTATCTAACTATTTTTAATTTAAATTTATTTTAAATATTATCTAATTATTTTCGAACAACAGTAGACTATGTGATCTTGCGAATGATCCAAACTAGGTTCTATATGTAGTGACAAGCAGAGCTATATGGGGGAGATACATTATATGTACGATATATTTTTTGTTCCTCCACAACTCCTAGATGTAGAGGACATGTTCGAGAAGAAGATGAGTTCGATGAGGTTGCCCACAATGTGGAAGAATTGCGCCCTATAATCCAAACACAGAGCCAAACTAATTATGTTAGTCCAATGATGATGATGCCAACATTTGGTTTAGGATATTATAATTCAGAGGCTGGTCCATCATCTTCATACGTGCATGGACATGGTCGCGGTCGTGGAGAGCATAATGAATATTTATATTATGAAACGCCTATAGAGGTATCAAAGCAACATTAAGAGGAACCAGAGCAACCTCAAGTTCAAAGTCGATGACGACAACCAGCTTGAAATCGATGACGTCCACCTTGTGGGACACATTTTTTTAAAATTATTTTTATATAAATGAGATAATAGTTATATTAATACGAATATTTTAATTTACACTTTATTATTTTTAAATTATGGAAGAAAAAATGAATGTGATATTATTTTATATGATATTTTTTAGAGTTAAGTTAATAAGATGGTGATAAAAAATAATAACAAAGTGAGTGAGGTGGAATATAATAAATAATCAAATAAAAAAGGGAGGTGTGATATTAAAATAATAAAATGAAAAATAAAAAAAGGATGGAAATCGAGTCTTGAAGACTCGACATCCTTTGTCAAGTTTACAAAACTCGACAGACTAAATTAAAAAAAAAAAAAAAAAAAGAAGAAGTACAATATTGTTCTAAATTGTTTTGAAACAACAATATTTTTATAAATAGTTTAAAAAACCACAATATTATCCTAATTTTACCGAAAGCAAAAGGCCCCAAAAAAAAGTGGAAAGAGCAAATTAATTAATATCTTTTATTTTTAAAAAGCCACAAAACTCGCCCTTTTCCCTTAATTCCTTCCTATGAAGCATAGACACAGATATGGCTACACAATACGGATACGATTAGATATGACGATTCGTCAATTTCTAAAAAACTAAGATATGAATACGTCTAAAGATGCGTCATTTTTTTTTATATTTTTTCTTAATATATATATTTTTAAAAAATGAGGATACTGATACGTTGAAGATACATTTTTTTCTTTAAAAAAATCTAGGATATAGATAAATTTAGCATACAAGTTAATAACAATAGCACAAAATAGAATACAAATACTAAAATACAATACAAAAAAAACATCTAAGATGTTGAAGTATAATAGTTTAATAAAATGCAATAGAAAAGTGACGCATATTGCAAAAAAGAAGAAGAAGATTAGAAGAAGATTGGTCCATTATTTATTTATTTTTTTCTTTTAGTTTTGGACTTGAGTAGTGAGTTTTTTAAATAAGTTGCCTAATTTTAGATTGAGAAGGATTAGATGAGTTACTTGTCATTTTTCTTAAAAAAAAAAACGTATAGAAATAGATACGTCAAATCGTGTGTTAGATACGTATCTTGAAAGTATCTGAAAGTATAGATACGTCAAATCGCATGTCAGATACATATCTGGGAAGTATCTGAAAGTATCGGTATCTGATACTTTGCCTAACATGAAGTATCTGTGTTCATAGATTCCTTCCGTTAAACACTTTTCTCCCTTCCATTATCCCAACCCCCACAAGAAAAGGGAAATACTTCTCTCACTTCTCTCTCTTCCATTATTTTCCATTATTTTTTATTGAATTTGGTTTAAACTCAATCCAATATCAAGATTATTGAATTTCATGAAATGCTTTTATTGTTTTATTTTTTTTGGAAGGAAATTCAACCATACGACAACCATTATTTATTTATTTTTTTTTATTATTATTATTTTGTGGTAAAAGCCTCTCATGAAATTCAATAAAAAGAAATAACCAAATTGACTTTTTACCATAGGGTTGGTTTTCTTGTTTGGCCACTTGATGTATACGGTCTTCTTTGCATTATAAAATGTAATGTTTCACATACCATCATGGCTTGGATTTATCGTCATAATTACTTGTTTGATTTTTTTTAGCATTACTCAATTAATATGAGAAGAATAGCTAATATCCCGTTGTCCTAATTCTTAATATATGTTTGATGGTTATTACTTTGTTGATGTGTATCTTCTTATGCTAGTATTCTCGATTTCATTGTGGGTTGAGTTGGTAAGCTACAAAAATGCATAACTTTTAGTTTAATAACACATATTTTTGTTTGGCCTTTTCAGTGTATCCTCATCCAACAATTACATTTGACATTCTTGTAGCAATAATTTGAAGAAGAATGTTTGAAAAAGATTGGGTTCATTTGAACAGGTAAGAGAATGTCAAATTAATATGTTATTAATCATAGATTAATATAGTTAGTTATATTAATTGGGAACTTGGATTTTTTTAATAGAGCGATCAATGAATATCTGAAGGGGAACATGGAACTTCGTCAAACAAGTAGAGAACATGTTGGGTCGGGTAAAGCGACCAATGAATAACTCAACCGGGTAGCGAGGACAAGGAGGCCGAGGAAGAGGATCCTCATTCAACAAAGGGCATAAGAAGAAATATTATAGATGATACAGATAATGTCGTCAAACCTGGTATAGAGAGAGGTTAGGGAAACATCCCATTTTTCTGACCCATTTCACCAAACAATAGGGATTCTTCACCTGTTACTACTCCAATTCCATCCCTACATGTCAATGAAATTGTTCATCCTCAACCTAAAAGATCACAAATTAACCCATTAGATTCCCCTGCTGCTCGTACTAGATCAACAGTTCGTAAATTACCCACTGAAGAGGTTCAAAATCAGTTGGAGGAAAATATTGTTGAAGTTCATACAAAGGAACAAGGCACCAAAAAGACGAAAGGTCGGACCAAAATGCAAAAAATAGCAATGGAACCATAAATGAAATTAAATGTATGATACAATGAATATGGGCAACTTATTGGACAAACATTGGTTGGGTTGTCCTCATTTTTGGGTCCACTTGTCAGATAAGTGGTGTCGATGACGGTTGGAACTTGGAAGAAACTTTCAACGAGACAAAAAGAAGTATTGTGGCATTCTATCCAAGTATGTAATAAATAATTATATATTTATATAATGAGTATAATTAAACTTTCTTACATATCACTACGTGAATGTTTTTATTCTTTAGGCACGATATAATGTTGATGAAGAATGACAGAAGAAATATTTATTTCAAAAGATGGGTGAGTTGTGGAGAGCAAGCAAATCTCGCCTAGTGAGTAAAATTGGACAAACTTCAAATGACAATGAGCTGAATAAACTAAAGCCAAATAACATTTCTTCAATACATGATTGGAATGACTTTATCAAAGATAAAACAAGTGCAAAATTTAAGGTATGTGATATAATTATTGAGTAAGTTTATTTATTTGATTCAAGGTATGAAAACAGGTTTAGTCTTTATACCTTTGTTGAATACTTTGTTTGAGTATGATTTCAGGCAAAACGCAAGAAATTTAAGGAGATGAAGAAAAAGCAACATCCACACACGTGTAGTCGTAGAGGCTATGCTCGACTAGCCGAAGATTTGGTATAAATTTACACAATACTAATAGCATTATTATAATTAGCACTTGAGATAATATATAACTAAATATTTTTTTCCATGTAGAAAAATTCTTCTTCTTCAAATCCAATTACCCAAGTAGATGTTTGGACAAAAGCACATGTGAAGAAAGATGGAAAACCCATTAACTCGCAAGTGGCTGAAACTCTGGTCAGATTATTTTTTTTGAGTAATCTCTTGTTGGCTTGTTCGCATTTTGAGTAGTGATTTAGTTCAAGTAGTAGTTTTTTTAATGTTGTGAATCCGTGTTGTTCATAAGGCATCCTTCCTCTTTCTTAATTTTTTTTTTTTTTTTTTTTTATGTTCAATGCTTTATTGAGTTGGTTTTCTATAAGTGGTCTCTTGCTGGCTTGTGGCGTTTGAGTTGTGATTTAGTTAAAGTAGGAATTTTTTAATGGTGTGAATTCACGTTGGTATAAGGCATCCCCCCTCTCTCTTAAATGATCTTTTTTTATGTTCAATGCTTTATTGAGTTGATTTTGTTTGAGTGATCTCTTGTTGGCTTGTTGCCATTTTGAGTGGTGATTTAGTTCAAGTAGGAGTTTTTTAATGTTGTGAATTCGTGTTGGTCATAAGGTATCCCCCCTCTTAAACGATCTTTTTTTTTATGTTCAATGCTTTAATGAGTTGGTTTTGTTTAAGTGATCTCTTGTTGGCATTTGAGTAGTGATTTAGTTGAAGTAGGAGTATTTTAATGTTATGAATTCGTGTTGGTCATAAGGCATCCTCCCCCCGAGAAACAAACAACATTGTGCAAAGATTTATCTCTTAAAACAAATTTATGCACTCTACTTTTCTTGGAGAAATTATTCCTTGGAGCATTGTGAAACTTTGCCCTTTGAGAAATATTTCTTCTTGGAGAAGTAGTATGAGCATATTTCAATTTAAAACACTTAGGTCTAATATGGTCTTCAACACCACAATAATGACATATAGGCACAAAGTTAGATTTAACATGCTTAGACACAACCTCTCCCAGTAAGATGTGGTCCGGGGACGACCAAGCGGAAGTTGGTGAGCATGTAACGACCTGAGTTCAAGAGGGGTATATGAATGAACTGGTATCACATCCGAACGAGAGAGATCTTGAGAACATGAAAGTATGGTTAAGAAAGGTTTCAAAGAATTGAAAGTTACTACCTATACCAACAAGGTGCACCTTTCTTTTCAGTGGCTCAATCATAAAAAGTATTCAAGGCAAGGGAAGAAGGGAGGATGACATAGCTAGGTCGCAGGGGAATGCCAGGGCATATTAAGCTTAGGCATATTATGAGATACTTTAACAAAGATAGTTTTAGAACATTCATCAATATAGCCTAAACCACTTTTATCACCAAAAGGCTTGCCTACTTCAATTATCTTGTCTAATCTTTGAGCACATATTGTCAACTTTTTAATAGATTCTTTAGTCTTATCAAGTTCTTGCAAATCACAAAATTCCTTTTTTTTTAGTAATTTAATCAAATTATCTTTTTCACAACTATCATGCTCAAGAAATTTAACTTTGTCAAGCAAGACATTTTTCTCATCACAATCAAAAGCATGCTTGTAACAAGAGATATTCATTTCATCAATATGCATAGTATCATGCTCATTCTCTTTTAAGCAAGCAATTTCTTCAAGTAAAGACTTATTTTTACTAGATAAAACATTGTATTTCTTTTTAAGCACAACATACTTAGAACTAAGTTTTTCTAAATCATTTTGCATATTTTCAAAAGCTTCAAACAATTCATTATAAGAAAGAGGTTCTAGAGTTACCTCATCATTTTGTTCATCCTCTTTGTCACTATGAGCCATGAAGCAAAAATTGGCCACTTCTTCATTATCACTCCCACTTTCACTTTCATCGCTATCATCCCAAGTAGCTTTCATTGCTTTCTTCTTAAATTTATTGGATGATTTGAGAAGAGGACAATCGGTTCTAATATGACCCGGCTTCTTGCATTCATAGCATATTACCTCATCCTTTTTGCTCTTTTCACCTTTTGACTCTTTTTGGTTGGAGAGATGCTTCTTGAATTGCTTATTTCTCTTGATGAAGTTCTTATACTTACGTGAAAGATAGGCAACATCATCTTCATCAAGGTCATCTTCATCTTGGGAGTCAACTTCTAAAGAGATGGTCTTTAAAGCTATACTCTTTTCTTTATTTTTCTCCTCATCCTCCATGTTTTTTGTTTGATCTTTATCTCATGCGTCAACAACGAGCCTATGAGTTCATCAATGGAGAGAGATTTGAGATCCTTTGCCTCTTGAATGGTGGTGACTTTAGGCTCCCATTGTTTAGGTAAAGACCACAATAGCTTCTTTATCTTCTCAAGATTTGAGTACTTTTTCCCAAGTCCTTCTAAAGCATCGACAATGTTAGTAAATCTAATAAACATATCGGAAATAGCTTCATTTTCATCAATTTTAAACATTTCATATTGATGAACTAACATGTCAATCTTTGTTTCTTTTACTTGACTAGTTCCTTCATGAGTAATTTCTTATTTATCTCATATCTTTTTAGCGGTTTTTCAAATAGACACTCTATTATACTCAACTTCATTCAAAGCACAAAATAAGCAATTAATAGCTTTGGCATTTAAAGAGCATGGTCTCTTTTCATTTATTGACCATTCTTTCTTAGGTTTTATAGTGCTAACACCATCAACATCTTTTGTTGAAATTTTAAAACCTTACTCAACAATATCCTATAAATCATAATCAATAGAAAACAAGAAAAATCTCATTCTATTTTTCCAATAATTATAATTAGTACCATTAAAGAAAGAAGACTTTGTAATAGATTGATTATCAGTAAAAGGGATAAAACCTAGAATTGTCATAGCTAAAAAACATTTATGTTTATCAATAAATAAATATTTCAAGAAGAGCAGCCCGTTCTGATACCAATTGTTGGATCAATATGGCAACCCTAGAGAGAGGTGAATATGGTTTAATTAAACTTTTTTTCTAAATTAACCAAATTAAACTAATTAATACACTTTTTATAAATAATAAGAAAAAGTCAATTTATGCAATAAATAAGATGACAAAAAGTGTGATAATTTAATTCTATCAAATTTTAGCAAATAAATAAGAAAAAACTAAAACATACAATAAATCGCTTAAATTAATTGCAAAAATAAAAATGAAAGAGTTAGAGAAGAAGACACCGTAATTTTTATAGAGGTTTGGTAAAACTTGACTTACTCCACTCCTCCAAGCGCCTCTTGGGAATTTGAATAAAATCTTTTCAACTCTTTCCACGGATTAGAGCCCAACCGTTACACCACCGCTCCTTTTACGGGTTCAAGAGTAAATCTGATCCTTTCCATGGTTTAGGATCAAACCGTTACAAATGTTGAAATTTTTGAAGAACACAATACAACTCTCACTAGAGTAGATTTACAAGTTACACTCAACAAATTTTTCCTCACAATACAATAACACTCTCTCAAGAATAAGATGAAAAGAAAAAATTGGGAGCTTAAAGAGAGCAACAATGGAGACTTTTGAGTTTTGGAGGATTATGAAATGTAAAATATGTTCATCCAAAATTTGGAGAGGAAGATGGTTTATATAGAGATGGAAAAGGAAAAAAAAATTTTAGAAACCACAATTAATTTGGACTATTGGATTTTGGAAAAGAAAAATCAATGGTGGAGATTTTAAACTAAACTAGTCGTTAGATACAAACAAAATATAATATTAAATTTCTTTTTCTTTTGAATTCATTTTCTTTCCAAAAAAAAAAAAAAAAATTCATGTGTAAAAACTAGCTTTTAGACATAAACATAAAATAATATTAAATTAATTTTCCTTTTAATTCATTTTCTATTTAAATTCATTCTTTTCAAAGTCAATCTAAAAAAAAAAAAACATACCATGTGTAAAAAACTAGCCGTTAGACACAAACATAAAATAATATTAAATTTATTTTCCTTTTAAATTTCATTTTTTAAATCAATCTAAAAATCAAAAGTCCATCATATGTTAATCTCTTAATGATCCATTATTCAATCAATATGCTGCCACATGACTACATGCAAATGGTCTGGTCATGCCACATCATCCACCACGGTATTTTGTCTATAGACTTGTTTCGGTCATATCGTTTTCGTTTTAGCTCCGATTTGAGTGATTGAAGAGGTGTTGGAATTGTTGTTCTGAGCTCTACGTTATGAACATATTAAAACACTAAAATTTTCAGTAATTAAAAATTGAGTTTGTTATCATTAAAACATTAATTAATTAATAATTAAAATTAATTAATTTGAGATTAAGGGCAAAAAGCCAACAATACTGAAAATGAATTAAAAGAAAAATAAATTTAATATTATTTTATGTTTGTGTCTAACGGCTAATTTTTGACACATGGTATGTTTTTTTATTTTTTAAAAAGAAAATGAATTTCAAAAGAAAAGAAATTTAATATTATATTTTGTTTGTATTTAACGACTAGTTTAGTTTAAAATCTCCACTATTGATTTTTCTTTTCCAAAATCCAATGGTCTAAATTAATTGTGGTTTCTAATTTTTTTTCCCTTTTTCATCTCTATATAAACCATCTTCCTCTCCAAATTTTGTATGAACAAATTTTACATTTTCATAATCTTCCAAAACTCAAAAATTTCCATTGTTGCTCTCTCTAAGCTCCCAATTTTTTCTTAAACTTGTAAATCCACTCTAGTAAGAATTGTATTGTGTTTTTCAAAAATTCCAACATTTGTAACGGTTTGATCCTAAACCGTGGAAAGGATCGGGTTTGCTCTTGAACCCGTAAAAGGAGCGATGGTGTAACGGTTGGACTCTAATCCGTGGAAAGAGTCGGAAAGATTTTATTCAAATTCCTAAGAGACGCTTGGAGAGTGGAGTAGATCGAGTTTGACCAAACCACTATAAAAATTATGGTGTCTTCTTCTCAAACTCTTTCATTTTTATTTTTGTAATTAATTTAAGCAATTTATTGTATGTTTTAGTTTGTTCTTATTTATTTGCTAAAATTTGATAGAATTAAATTATCACACTTTTTGTTATCTTATTTGTTGTATAAATTGAATTTTTCTTATTATTTATAAAAAGTGTATTAATTAGTTTAATTGGGTTAATATAGAAAAAAAGTTTAATTAAACCCTATTCACCCCATCTAGGGTTGCCATATCAATCCAACAATTGGTATCAGAGCGGATTGCTCTTCTTGAAATATTTATTTCTTGATAAACTTAATTGTTTTTGAGGTATGACAACTTTAGGTTTTATCCCTTTTACCGATAGTCAATATATTACAAAGCCTCCTTTCTTTAATGATACTAATTATAGTTATTGGAAAAATAGAATGAGATTTTTCTTGCTTTCTATTGATTATGATTTATAGAATATTGTTGAGAAAGGTTTTAAAATTCCAACAAAAGATGTTGATGGTGTTAGCACTATAAAACCTAAGAAAGAATGGTCAATAAATGAAAAGAAACAATGCTCTTTAAATGTCAAAGCTATTAATTGCTTATTTTGTGCTTTGAATGAAGTTGAGTATAATAGAGTGTCTATTTGCAAAACCGCTAAAAGATATGAGATAAATTAGAAATTACTCATGAAGGAACTAGTCAAGTAAAAGAAACAAAGATTGACATGTTAGTTCATCAATATGAAATGTTTAAAATTGATGAAAATGAAGCTATTTCCGATATGTTTATTAGATTTACTAACATTGTCAATGCTTTAGAAGGACTTGGGAAAAAGTACTCAAATCTTGAGAAGATAAAGAAGCTATTGTGGTCTTTACCTAAACAATGGGAGCCTAAAGTCACCGCCATTCAAGAGGCAAAGGATCTCAAATCTCTCTCCATTGATGAACTCATGGGCTCGTTGTTGACGCATGAGATAAAGATCAAGAAAAACATGGAGGATGAGAAGAAAAAGAAAGAAAAGAGTATAGCTTTAAAGACCATCTCTTTAGAAGTTGACTCCCAAGATGAAGATGACCTTGATGAAGATGATGTTGCCTATCTTTCACGTAAGTATAAGAACTTCATCAAGAGAAATAAGCAATTCAAGAAGCATCTCTCCAACCAAAAAGAGTCAAAAGGTGAAAAGAGCAAAAAGGATGAGGTAATATGCTATGAATGCAAGAAGCCGGGTCATATTAGAACCGATTGTCCTTTTCTCAAATCATCCAAGAAATCCAAGAAGAAAGCAATGAAAGCTACTTGGGATGATAGCGATGAAAGCGAAAGTGAGAGTGATAATGAAGAAGTGGCCAATTTTTGCTTCATGGCTCATAGTGACAAAGAGGATGAACAAAATGATGAGGTAACTCTAGAACCTCTTTCTTATAATGAATTGTTTGAAGCTTTTGAAAATATGCAAAATGATTTAGAAAAACTTAGTTCTAAGTATGTTGTGCTTAAAAAGAAATACAATGTTTTATCTAGTAAAAATAAGTCTTTACTTGAAGAAATTGCTTGCTTAAAAGAGAATGAGCATGATGCTATGCATATTGATGAAATGAATATCTCTTGTGACAAGCATGCTTTTGATTGTGATGAGAAAAATGCCTTGCTTGACAAAGTTAAATTTCTTGAGCATGATAGTTGTGAAAAAGATAATTTGATTAAATTACTCAAAGAAAAGGAATTTAGTGCTTTGCAAGAACTTGATAAGGCTAAAGAATCTATTAAAAAGTTGACAATAGGTGCTCAAAGATTAGACAAGATAATTGAAGTAGGCAAGCCTTTTGGTGATAAAAGAGGTTTAGGCTATATTGATGAATGTTCTACTCCTTCAAGTTCTAAAACTATCTTTGTTAAAGCATCTCATAATATGCCTAAGCTTAATATGCCTAAGGTTGTGTCTAAGCATGTTAAATCTAACTTTGTGCCTATATGTCATTATTGTGGTGTTAAAGGCCATATTAGACCTAAGTGTTTTAAATTGAAATATGCTCATACTACTTCTCCAAGAAGAAATTTTTCTCAAAGGGCAAAGTTTCACAATACTTCAAAGAATAATTTCTCCAAGAAAAGTAGAGTGCATAAATTTGTTGTAAGAAATAAATATTTGCATAATGTTGTTTGTTTCTCATGTGGCAAGTTTGGACATACAACTTATTCTTGTTACTTGTTTAAATCCAATGCCTTAAATGTTTATGCAAAAATGAAATGGATTCCCAAGTTTGTCAATGCTCCCAAAGAATCAAACTTGAACATTTGTATTTGTAGGATTGTTTGAAAGCCTCCAAGAAAAACAAGTGGTACTTGGATAGTGGTTGTTCGAGGTACATGACGGGAGACCCATCCAAATTTGTCTCTCTCTCCAAAAATTATGGAGGTCTTGTAACTTTTGGTGACAACAAGAAAGGTAAAATAATTGGTAAAGGTAGTATAGGTAATGAATCTTCTATTTTAATTGAAAATGTACTTTTAGTTGATGTTGGATTTGAACCAATGACTCCCGCCGTATGAAAGTGATACTCTAGTGATAGAAAAGTTATATTTGTTGGAAATAGAGATGAAAATGTTTATATTATTGATTTGAACGATTGTCCTATTAGTGATAAATGTTTATCGGTTTTGCATAATGATTATTGGTTATGACATAGAAGACTAGGACATGCTAGCATGCACTTAATTTCAAATATTTCCAAGAATTCCTTAGTTAGAGGTCTTCCCAAATTTAAATTTGAAAAAGACAAAGTTTGTGATGCTTGTCAAATGGGTAAGCAAACTAAGTCCTCTTTCAAATCTAAAAATGTGATCTCTACAACTAGACCCCTTCAACTATTACACATGAAATTATTTGGCCCTTCTAGAATTGCTAGTTTTGGAGGGAACTATTATACCTTTGTGATAGTTGATGATTTTTCAAGATTTACTTGGATTTTGATGCTAAAATATAAGGATGATGCTTTGAAAAGTTTTTCTAGTTTTGCAAAAAGAGTTCAAAATTGAAAAGGTTTTTTTTTTTTTTTTTAATTTCTAAAATTAGGAGTGATCATGGAGGAGAATTTGATAACAATGCTTTTGAAACTTTTTATGAAGAAAATGGTTTTTCTCATAATTTCTCCACTCCAAGAACTCCTCAACAAAACGGTGTAGTTGAAAGGAAAAATCGTACTTTGCAAGAATTTGCTAGATCAATGTTGCATGAGTATGGTTTACCTACATACTTTTGGACGGAAGCCGTTAACACCACTTGTTATGGTTTAAATAGAGTTTTAATTAGATATTCTTTGGATAAAACTCTTTATGAACTTTGGCATAATAAAATTCCAAATATTGGGTATTTAAAAAATTATTGTTGCAAATGTTTTATTTTGAATAACAAAGAAAAACTTGGAAAATTTGATTCTAAGACAGATGTTGGTATTTTCCTTGGCTATTTCTCTACTAGTAAAACTTATAGAGTTTTCAATAAAAGAACTTTAGTAATTGAGAAATCTATGCATGTAGTATTTGATGAATCTTGCAATGTTATTTATAATGAGCCTATTTATAGTGATGTTTTAGAAGGAAATTTTGAAGATTTACTTGTTAATGACAAAGACAAGAAAATTGTTTTAAGTAAGCAAGAGGTGAACTTAATCGAAAAGAACGAAGTTGCTTCTTCATCCATGCCTAAAGAGTGGAGGTATGCTTCTTCCCATCCCAAAGAATTAATTTTTGGCAATCCCGAACAAGGTGTGAAAACTCGTTCCTCTCTTAATATGTTTAATAAACTTGTTTTTGTTTCTCAAATTGAACCAAAAAGTTTTAAAGATGTCGAAAATGATGAATTTTGGATTTTAGCTATGCAAGAAAAATTAAATCAATTTGAAAGGAATAAAGTTTGGGAGCTAGTCCCTAGGCCCTCTCATGCTTCTATAATTGGAACTAAATGGGTCTTTAAAAATAAAATGGATTAAAATGGAAATATCACTAGAAATAAAACTAGACTTGTAGCTCAAAGTTATTATCAAGAGGAAGGAATAAATTATGAAGAAACTTTTGCACCCGTTGCTAGATTAGAAGCTATTAGAATGTTGTTTGCTTTTGTTTCTTATAAGAATTTCATTTTGTATCAAATGGATGTGAAAAGTGCATTTTTAAATGGTTATATCATGAAAGAAGTTTATGTAGGACAACCTTCAGGGTTTGAAAGTTTTGCTTTTCCTAATCATGTCTAAAAGTTGAAAAAAAAAATTATTGCTTAAAACAAACTCCAAGAGCTTGGTATGATAGACTTAGTAATTTCTTGCTTGAGAATGGATTTAAAATGGGTAAAATTGATACTACTCGTTTTATTAAGACTAAAGAAAATGATATGCTTTTAGTACAAATATATGTGGATGATATTATTTTTTGTTCTACTAATCCATCTTTGTGTGAAGAATTTTCTAAGTGTATACATAGTGAATTTAAGATGAGTAAGATGGGAGAACTTAGCTTCTTCCTTGGACCCAAAATCAAACAACTCAAGGATGGTATTTTCATAAGTCAAGAAAAATACACAAGAGATTTGCTCAAAAGGTTCAAATTCAATAAAGATAAAATCGCAAAAACTCCTATGAGCACTTCCACTAAGCTTGACAAGGATGAAAAAGGTAAGCGTGTGGATATAAAAACTTATAGAGATATGATTGGATATTTACTTTATTTAACCGCTAGTAGACTCGATATTATGTTTACTGTATGTCTTTGTGCTAGATTTCAATCTTGTCTTAAGGAATCACATTTACATGTCGTTAAAAGAATTTTTAAATATTTGCTTGGTACTATTGATTTAGGCTTATGGTATCCTAGAAATGTTGAATTTAATTTGGTAGGATATTCCGATGTGGATTTTACGAGTAGTTTACTTAACCGTAAGAGTACTAGTGGGACTTGTCAATTTCTTGGTAGTTCCTTAGTTTCTTGGTTTAGTAAAAAGCAAAATTCGATTGTCTTATCCACTACCGAAGCAGAATATATTGTAGTTACTAGTTGTTGTGCTCAAATTCTTTGGATGAAACAAACTCTTTGTGATTTTGGATTAAAGTTTGATAATATGCCTATATTTTGTGATAATACTAGTGCTATTAATTTGACTAAAAATCCTATACATCATTCTAGGACTAAGCATATTGACATTAGACATCATTTTATTAGAGATCATGTGCAAAATGATAATATTACTCTTGAATTGTAGGCTCTAATAATCAATTAGCGGATATTTTTATCAAACCTTTGAATGAAGAAAACTTTTGCAAAAATAGGCTTGAGCTCGGTATTATTCGTTGTGATGCCTCTTGATTTTATAATTTTACTTGTTAAATCTTTTAGAAGGCATTTTGATAGGGGGAGATATGGAAAACATGTGTTAATATTCTTAGGGAGAGTTGTGTTAAATTTATGTTCATGTTTTTAAGGAAAACATTTATGTAGTTCTAAATTTTTCTTAATTATTCATTTTGATGATTCCAAAGGGGGGAGAAGTTTAAGAAAAATATGTTATAAATTTGTTATGATTTTGATTGTATTAATTAGGGGGAGAATTTATTTTTTTAAATAAATTTCAAGAATGATCTTTATGGTGATATATTGAATTTTATTATGTGATACATATGATTTACATGTATTTTAAGTTATTTTTCTTCAATGATTTGTCATCATCAAAAGGGGGAGATTGTTGGCTTTTTGGCCATTAATCTCAAATTAATTAATTTTAATTAATTAATTAATCAATGTTTTGATGATAACAAACTCAATTTTTAATTACTGAAAATTTTAGTGTTTTAATATGTCCATAGCGTAGAGCTCGGAACAACGATTCTAACACCTCTTGAATCACTCAAATCAGAGCTAAAACAAAGACGATATGACCGAAACAAGTCTATAGAAAAAATATCATGGTAGATGACGTGGCATAACCAGACCATTTGCATATAGACATGTGGCAGCATAATGATTGAATGGTGGATATTAAGAGATTAACATACGATGGACTTTTGATTTTTTGATTGATTTAAAAAATAAAATTTAAAAGAAATTTAAAAAGAAAATAAATTTAATATTATTTTATGTTTGTGCTTAACGACTAGTTTTTTACGCATGATATGTTTTTTTTTTATTTTTTTGGAAAGAAAATGAATTTGAAAAGAAAAAGAAATTTAATATTATATTTTGTTTGTATCTAACGACTAGTTTAGTTTAAAATCTCCACCATTGATTTTTTTTTTCCCAAAATCAAATGGTCCAAATTAATTGTGGTTTCTAAAAAAAAAAAATTTCCATTTCCATATTTATATAAACCATCTTCCTCTCCAAATTTTGGATGAATAAATTTTACATTTCATAATACTCCAAAACTCAAAAGTCTCCATTGTTGCTCTCTCTAAGCTCCTAATTTTTTTTTTTCATCTTATTCTTGAGAGAGTGTTATTGTATTGTGAGAATAAATTTGTTGAGTGCTTAAACTTATAAATCCACTCTAGTGAGAATTGTATTGTGTTCTTCAAAAATTCCAACATTTGTAACGGTTTGATCCTAAACCGTGGAAAGGATCGAGTTTGCTCTTGAACCCGTAAAAGGAGCAGTGGTGTAACGATTGGGCTCTAATCCGTGGAAAGAGTCGGAAAGATTTTATTCAAATTCCCAAGAGGCGCTTGAAGGAGTGAAGTAGGTCGAGTTTGACTGAACCACTATAAAAATTACGGTGTCTTCTTCTCTAACTCTTTCCTTTTATTTTTGCAATTAATTTAAACAATTTATTATATGTTTTAATTTGTTCTTATTTATTTGCTAAAATCATACTTTTTGTCATCTTATTTTTTGCATAAATTAAAATTTTCTTATTATTTATCAAAAGTGTATTAATTAGTTTAATTGGGTTAATTTAGAAAAAAAGTTTAAATATCGATCCAACAATTGGTATTAGAGGGGGTGAATAGGGTTTAATTTAGCATAAACTAATTGCTTATTCACCCTTGGTATTCTCGGAGTGAGAATTCAAAGCGTGGTATTTGGTGAATTTGGTAGAGGTCGAAGGAACGGGCTGATCGTGTAGACGATAAACAAGTAGGAGAGAATGCTATCGTATAGCAAGGATACTTATCGTTTAGATAAAGCTACATGATCGTGTAGGTTTTACTAAGCGATCGTCAAGTAATAGGTAAACGATCGTTTAGAAAACGCGGCACGCTAGGCGATCATTTAGGAAAGCTAAGCGATCGTTTAGAGAAAGGCGTGTGATCGTTTAGACGCGGGTGTGCAATCATTTAGACGATGAAGCTCTATCGTATAGGCTCTCAGCTAAGGGATTAAGACGTTTTCACACCGATTGCGATTTTTTCGAACTCTTTGCCAAATGAAACAAATTTTCATTTTATTCTTCGTTTACAATACCGAATATTGCACGATTGAGGAGAATATTTCGGCCAATTATCTCATAATTAACCAATTTAATTAATAAATAAATATAATCATATTATATTCTTACTCTATAGTTTGATATCATATATCTACAATAGTAATTTCTCCTCCACTTGATATAAATCATATTTATATCTAATTCCCTCCAATATAACATATCTCATACATTTAGTCAATTTTATCATATATAATTAACTAGCTTAATTATATCATATATAATCGAATTCCCTCTTGTCAATTTGAACATTTCAAACTAACCCAAAAACTGATTCTCGACTTTATCCAAGCTACCTAGGGAACCTTATGGACTTGTGGCTTGAAGCTCCAACAGTACGTGAATAGATGACTAAACTTTTTAGCCACGAGATCTACTATCTGTTAATTACCAGACATTCTACTAAAGACCAATAGCTGAACTCTTATTACCACAGATATATTTATGTGACAATCGGATATAACCAATCATGAGTACGATGACCCTTCACAAATGCTCGTAAGTATAACTGGGCCAATTTACCGTTTTGCCCTTATAGTTACATCTCACTCCTTAAGTACCATTGATTCCTCAAATGAACAACACAACATAGTCCAACTATGTGTGAACATCTCTAGGGCCAAGAGAAGGTGTGTGGCACCACATCATTCAAGCTCTGGAATCAGCTCTTAAGGGAGTTATCTATCTACTTGTCCCTGCCTCGAGAAAGTAGCGAATCCCCAAAATGGTAGGTTTAAATCGACGACCTGGCCACTCGCACCCATACAAATCAAAGGACCGCCCTCAATGGTAAGAGTTCCCATGTAACGACCCAACCCCCTAGAACTTAAGTTAGGCCGTTACTAAATACATGCAAACATGGAACTTAAAACGACACCTTTTTATGGTAAAATAAATGCTAAATAAATAAGGTAAGTTCAAAAGCCCTTTATTAAATTCAATTATTAAAAACAACAATAGGGTATCCATAAATCATAAATATTAATAAATAAGTCTGAAAACAATTCTTAATAGTAAGTTTCAAACATCAAAATTGAAAGTTAAGCAAAATATGAAAAGAAATCTAAATCTCATGAGCGGAATTCCACTTGTCAATCCCAAAGGAAACATAATATCTGATGAATCCCAAAAGAAACACAATATCTGGTGAATCCCGAAGGAAAGAAAAAAACACAATATCTAGTGAATCCCGGAGAAAACACAATCTAAAGGAAACACAATACTTAGTGGGCATCTAACTAATCAGTAAAGACACTATCACAGTCTCAACATTACAATTATCACAATATGGTTTTATAACATACATATACACCTCAACATTATCATCCAAGTATCTACGTGCACAATAAATCTTTTATATTCTCATACAAGAACATATATCAGTCATACTATACTATCCATTTATCATGCTATCGTTCTGTTATGATATTCATCTATTATGCTAGCATATATCCTGTGAACAGTTCCAGGAATAAAATTACTTACCTCAAAATAAATCCAAATTAGTTCAAGCAAGCTTATCCCCTCCTTGCCAAGCAGAGCCTTGAAGCGACACCTATAATAAATCCAATATTTAAATTAATCCCTTGAGTCCTTTCCAATTAACCAATTTACTCAAGGTCTCCAATTTTAACTTTACTAAATTGTTCTGTTATGATATTTATCATGCTATCGTTCTGAATATTATGCTAGCATATATCCCGTGGGCAGTTCCAGGAGTAAGATTACTTACCTCAAAATAAATCCAAATTAGTTCAAGCAAGCTTATCCCCTCCTTGCCAAGCAGAGCCTTGAAGCGACACCTATAATAAATCCAATATTTAAATTAATCCCTTGAGTCCTTTCCAATTAACCAATTTACTCAAGGTCTCCAATTTTAACTTTACTAAATTGTTCTGTTATGATATTTATCATGCTATCGTTCTGAATATTATGCTAGCATATATCCCGTGGGCAGTTCCAGGAGTAAGATTACTTACCTCAAAATAAATCCAAATTAGTTCAAGCAAGCTTATCCCCTCCTTGCCAAGCAGAGCCTTGAAGCGACACCTATAATAAATCCAATATTTAAATTAATCCCTTGAGTCCTTTCCAATTAACCAATTTACTCAAGGTCCCCAATTTTAACTTTACTGAAATTGTGGGTCCAAGATTAATTTTCAAAACAGAAATTGGTTTAAACTTCAAACTTGATGGGCCACCTCAAAATCCTCCCAAATCTTGAATCTAAAATCCCAACATTATGGGTTAATTAACTCAGGGCTCAATAATATTGGGTATTGAAAATCATGAGCTAAAATTTAATGGACATTCAAGATAATTCAAGAAACCCACAAAATAACCATTAATTTACCCAATACTAGAACACCCACCAAATCTGCCCAAAACCCATAAATTTGATGACTGCAAAAGCGAAATTTGAAGAACGCACGACTATGAAAGGAAGAACGGTGGCAGACAAAGGCGGACAAAACGGCTGCAGCGCGCGTCCAAATCTGAAGTTGAAGGCGTCTTCACGAACCAAGCGGCGTCAACCCACAAACGAAGCGGTCGAACGAACTGGCGACGGCTTGAGCGGACGCGTGCGATTGGTCGGCTGGAGAAGTGAGACGGCTGAGGACGCAGCTGGACGACGACACTTCGACGAAGACGACTTCGGATCCAAGCGAATGAGCGGCGAGTCAGGCGGCGGCTAGGTCTTAAGCAAAGAAGATGAAAGAAAATTTTAGGAGGGGGGTGGCACAAGCGAAAGAGAGGGAGAGAGAGATTGTAAAGTTTCTTTTTTTATTATTAATAATTTTTTTTCTTTACTCCAAAACACACATATATATATTTCATTCCCTTTCCTTTCCCTCCTCAAATTCCAAATCTTTTTGGAATTAAAAATTCAAATCTTTTTGGGAAAGTAATTTAAGGCAATTATCTCAATTAATCCATTCAATTTCGATTCTAAATATCTTCCCCAAATTTTAATTTCAACTTGATTTCAAATATTTTTTCCAATTTTTAATTTCAATTCCTCACAACTAAAACAAAATTGAGATAACTTGACATAAATCCCAAATTTTCAAAATTTCCTTCTGAATAAATAATAAAATTGAATTATCCTTTTATAGTAATTCAATTTAACTTCCAAAATACAAATATTCTCAAATCTTACAAAATACTGAATTTAAAAATTACCCACAAACTTGGGACGTTACACCCCTCCTAGTGAAGTCTTTATCCTGAACGATGTTATATAACAAGACGTTAACACTTTGTGGTCAGGTCTTATACAAACTCTTTGTATAGGACCCCTCCGCTCACATGTCCCAATAAACAAATCACAACACCATTTCACCAAGCGGGTCACATCCATAGTGTTACTAGGATAAGGTTTCCCTCACATATCCATATACTAAGACCATTTTGGTTATGTCACCACATATATGCTTAAGTTACATACAAATAAACAAATAACCAGAGATTTTATGTTTATTGGTTTGTGGTAAAACAAATAAAACATACAACTGAGCAAAATCAAGATGTGAAGTAAATATCATATATTATACAACATAAGCGTCCGTACAAATTGTTTACAAACTACAGGACATGAGACTTTAAGGCATCAACCCCAACAATTATTTGTGAAAAAAAGTGATACTACCAACACTCCTCATAAGTGTTTACTGCTAGATTGGATCGAGTCGGGAGAAATCATTGCTGAAGGTAGATGGTCTTTCAATGATCCATCAATCCTTGTCCATCACATACCTCTTGGCTCGAATGCCGTTCTTTGTGGGTTGATACAGTAAAAATACCAAATTCCTTCTTATGGAGGCCTACATCTGACATTATTGTTATTGACGATGCTGTGGGCACTACTATTGCATGGCCAATGGATAAAGTCAAACTATGTAAGAAAAATTGGCTACTACTTTGTGAATTAAGTGCTTATTTAGTTCATTAGTTAATTTATTGTTATAGATAGATCATGATGATTTATGAAAGTTATTTTTTTTTTTTTTTTATTAGGTGATTGATTCAACAACAAACATCGGAGCTACATATTTTGTGTGAGAGAATTTTGGTATCGCTATAATCTAAACACCTCTTTTGATTGTATCAACATTTTGGGATTATATATGTAGTCATTTTATTTGGATGAAGAATTTACAAATTGTTCTATTAGGTAAGAACTTCGTTGGAACATACTTTTATAGCATTTTTTATAACGTTGAAAAAATGCTATGGAAAGTCATAACTTTCAATAACATGGGCTATGATAGTGTTTTGAAAATGCTATGGAAAGTCTACGATAGCGTTTTTTAACGCTATTGTAAGTGATATTTCTTATAGTAATACAATATATATATATATTTCTCAAAAGTTTCTTTTAGAAAAAAATAGATTTGAAAGTTTAAGAAAATTTAGTTTTCAAGAAGAAATCTCGAAGAAAAATAATGCTAGTGAACGACTTTTAAAACACAAATTTTCAAACTTTTTTTTCAAAAACAAAACAATCAAAAGTTGCCACATTTATTAATTTCAATGGGATTAGATTGATTCGAAATTACCTGGGAAACACAAAAGATGGAATTCATATAGTTGCTTTTCCTTTAACGCCTAATATAAAAGAAACAATAACGGTACCATAGAAGTAAAACTTAGCCACCAAGTTTTCTCTGTCATTTGCCCATGGAACAAGCGTCGCTTTGTCTTCGAATCCATAGTTCATCCCTCTTCTCTTGCAGTTGACTCTTCACACTCTCTCTGATATTATTCCTCTGATTTTTCACTGTTTTAAGGTCTTTTGCTCTTCTGAGTCATGTGGAACCTTCAAAATTCGCAAGTTTTCATTTGGGTTTATCGATTTATGCCTCTTGGAGGAGGTTTTTCATGTTTTTTTGAACCTGGGGTTGTATGTATTTCTGGAAACTTTTCTGTTTTCTTTTCTGCTCTTTTGATCTTTTTTAGTTGAGGTTTGATCTCTGTGAGTACTGAAGTTGGAAACTCCAACATTTTTTTTTTCTTTTTCTGGTGGTGTGCGTCTCTCCCTCCATTTTCATAACAAACTTTTCTTTGTTTTTCTTCGTTGGGTTTCTGTTGATTGAGTGTTTGTTGGCTAATATGGGGTTACTCCCCTTGTCTTCACTTCATTTAACTTTAGTATCTGCATCTGAATTGTCGCTGATTCTAATGCTAGACTGTTCGTGTTTGTTTCTTTTTGTAGGGCAAAATATACCTTTGGAAGTTTCTATAGTCATATTTTGTTCTTTCCCATTGTTTGGGAATGCTCCCTGCACACTAGAGCCATAATTCAAGTATAAGAGCATAGAAGTGAGGTTTTTTCTAATTTGTAGCTTCACTTGGTAAAGCAGGAAAAGACTGACAAAGTTCTTTGGAATCTTATGGGGAAAACAGTTCATATTAGTGGTTTTCCTTCAAATGTAACAGCAGATGCCGTTAAGAGTTTTCTGGAGGGTCGTACAGGTGTAGGAACTGTCTATGCTATTAAGGTTAGAGCACCTAAGAGAGGGGGAGCAAGAGTATTTGCTATTGTTCAATTCACTAGTGCTACACAAGCTGAGTTGATCATATCCTTAGCTAATCAAGGCCTATGTTACGGATCCTCTTATCTTAAGGCTCGAGCAGCCGAGGTTGATATTGTACCAAAGCCTAGGACATACATGTATACCTTGGAAGACTTGCCATTGTGCTTTGGGTGTCAGGTCTCAAGTGAAAAGTTTCGTGTTTTGTGGGAAGGAGATATTGATTTGGTGACTTTTGGAATTGGAATGCGAAAAATGAACTTCCATCTGAAACATAATTCTGTAAAGTACAGGCTTGAGCTTTCATACGAGAACATTTGGCAGATACAACTCCACCATCCACGACATCGGTCTATGAAGTATCTTATCATCCAGGTTCTGTGATCAAATGTCTATCTAAAGTTGTCTCATTTTATTTTGAAAAGAATTATTATCCTCTCTAATAAAGTTGAAAAAATTTTCTATCCTTGTTAAAGCATTGTTTCAACTATTGCATTAGCATTGGTAATTTGAAATTAGAGTGTTATAGCCTTGTTGAAAAATGTTGCTTTCCTCTCTTAAAGTTGCCTGAATAAGAGTACTTTCTCTTTGAAAGTCGTAATGGTAGTTATGAACACCATAAGAAAGAGTGTTGAAAAAACTAGCGACGATTTCTTTAGCCACATCTTGCTTAATGTTGATACTAACAACACTGTTTTTTTATGATTGACATTGAACTTTAGGTCCTTTTTTTAATTTTTTTTTTTTAATTTTGACTGTTAGTGTTGTGGATTCTGTTCTGACTGATACTAAAAAGACAACAGTAACACCTAGTAATGATTTTTGGTTTGCATATATCTTTTTCATGATTATTGCCATCTTTTTAGATGTTAATGTTTAACTTTAAACATTTAGATGCTCCAACTTGTATGCTAAAATAACATTGTTGATTTATGTCCTTGGATTTTGAGTTCTCTTGTCTACTCATGAAATAATGTGGTTAGTTTGGATGGATAACGCCTGCTTGTGGATTTTGGTACATATGAAAACTAGATTATTTGTTCATAATGAAAGTTTTTGGTTCATTGCATGATATTGAGCCCTGCTATTGATTAAATAGTAGATCTGTTACTCACATGTCAAGCTTAATAGTCTGATTATAAATGTTATGTTTCTTTTATCAGTTATATGGAGCTCCTCGGATATATAAAAACGTTGCACCTTGTAGTGTACAAATCTTTGATGACCCGCTTTTTAACTTTTTTATGGAAGTACCTGATGATCAATGGATTAGAACTGCTGATTTTACTCCATCATGCTCTATTGGACAATCTTCTTCTTTATGTTTGAAGCTACCTAATCGCTGTCAACTTCCAAATTTTAGACAAAATTTTGCTTATTATGAAGAATTTGAAAATGAGTTCCAGTTGGTGGATGGAGATGCTAGTTTTTCTTTCTGTAGAGATCTTGCTCCTATTGTTGATTCTCGTCCTCATGTTCTGCCATATGAGATTATGTTTAAAATAAATGCATTGGTTCAACATGGTTGCATTCCATGGCCATTGATTGATACTAGTTTCTACCGGTTGGTTGATCCACGTAGAATAAGAATTGAATTTGTAGAACATGCCTTGGAAAAACTGTTCCATTTAAAGGAATGCAGCTATGAGCCATCAAGCTTTATTACTGAGCAGTACAGAAAGTATTCAAGACATCCTCCAAATTCTCCTGCTATATCCTTGGATGCCGGATTGGTATATGTCCGTCGAGTTCAAATAACACCTTGTAAGGTGTACTTTTGTGGTCCTGAAGTTAATGTCTCGAATCGAGTGTTGCGCCATTTTCCTCAAGATACTGATAATTTTCTTCGTGTGTCTTTTGTTGATGAGGAGTGGGATAAAATGCGTTCCACAGATTTATTGCCACGGATGTCTCCTACAAGCGAGGATAGTAAAACTGATATCTACAAAAGAATTCTCTCTGTTCTTAGAAATGGCATAGTCATTGGTGATAAAACCTTTCAGTTTCTTGCATTCTCATCAAGCCAATTAAGAGATAATTCTTTGTGGATGTTTGCTTCTAGACCGGGCCTTGATGCAGCTGATATTAGAGCATGGATGGGCGATTTTCGACATATCAAGAATCCAGCAAAGTATGCTGCTAGATTGGGCCAGTCATTCGGCTCATCGACGGAGACACTTTCGGTTGCTAGAGATGAAAGGGAAATTATTCCTGACATAGAGCTTCAACATGAAGAAGTCAAGTATGTCTTTTCTGATGGAATTGGAAAAATATCAAATGATTTCGCCAAAAAGGTCGCTGCAAAATGTGGTTTCCAAGGATCCACCCCATCTGCTTTTCAGATTCGTTATGGTGGATACAAGGGTGTTGTTGCTGTTGATCCGCACTCGTCTATAAAATTATCTCTGAGGAAGAGTATGTGCAAATTTGAATCAGACAACACAAAACTTGACGTCTTAGGATATAGCAAATACCAGCCATGCTTCCTTAATCGTCAGCTGATTACTCTTTTGTCTACTTTAGGAGTTAGAGATGAAATTTTTGAGAACAAACAACGTGAAGCTGTAGAGCAATTGGATGCCATATTAACAGATCCATTGAAGGCTCGGGAAGCCTTAGAGTTGATGGCTCCTGGAGAGAATACTAATATTCTCAAGGAAATGCTCAAATGTGGCTATAAACCAGATGTTGAGCCGTATCTATCAATGATGTTACAGACTTTCCGGGCATCAAAGTTGCTAGAATTACGTACCAAATCAAGAATCTTTATCCCGAATGGGAGAGCGATGATGGGATGTCTTGATGAGACTAGGACCTTGGAATATGGGCAGGTATTTGTGCAAATCTCCAGTGCTAGACGTCGAAATTTATCTGATTCCTTTGCATTTAATATGAGTGGCCCGGAACACCGTTTAGTTATTGAAGGAAATGTTACAGTTGCAAAAAATCCTTGCCTGCACCCTGGTGATGTTCGTGTATTAAAGGCTGTAAATATACCTTGGTTGTACCATTTGGTTGACTGTGTAGTTTTTCCTCAAAAAGGATCGAGGTTAGTACATTTACCAATGCTAGTTTTTTCTTGATTGGAAAATAAGTTGTGTTTTCAATTTTAAATGCAAGAAAGCCCCTTCAATATTCATTTTCAGAATATTGACATGTCAACATATATTTTCTAGAATATGTGTTGTGACAAATTGCTTGCATAATTTTGTTTTGAAGATTTTCCTCTAAAATAAATGTAACCAACCAGATGCTGAACTTGTTAATTTAGGCCTCATCCGAATGAATGCTCGGGTAGTGATTTAGATGGTGATATTTACTTTGTCTGTTGGGATACCGAATTGATCCCGCCTCGACAAATTCCGCCAATGGATTATACTCCTGCACCCCCTATTCAGTTAGATCGCGATGTCACAACTGAGGTATCTGCACACAAGCAATGACAAGTTTTGATCTTGATAACTCAAATCATGTTTTCTTTTTGAAACATATCACTTTTCCAGCGTTTTATCTCCGCCAATGAACTCCAATGTTTGTTTTATAAAAGACATTCACTTTGAACATTGCTTCTCATTAGAAGAGAAACCATTCATGCCTGTGTGTGTTTTTAGTCCTAATTTGAAACTATTGTTCTTTACAACAGGATATCCAAGAATATTTCGTTAACTACATGGTTAATGACAGTCTTGGAATCATTGCCAATGCACATACTGCCTTTGCAGATAAAGAGCCCTTTAAAGCAAGAGGTAGTCCTTGTGTGGAGCTTGCAAAGCTATTCTCCATTGCTGTGGACTTCCCAAAAACTGGAGTACCAGCTATTATACCTCCTCATTTATATGTCAAAGAGTTTCCTGACTTTATGGAGAAGCCTGACAAGCCCTCCTACGAATCAAAGAATGTGATTGGAAAGCTTTTCCGGGCTGTGAAAGACATTGCACCAACTTTGAGCTATATTAGGTCATTTACTCGAGATGTAGCAATGCAGTGTTACGACTCAGATATGGAAGTCGAAGGCTTTGAAGATTATGTTGGAGATGCATTCTATCATAAAAGCAATTATGATTACAAGTTGGGGAATTTGCTCGATTATTACGGGATCAAGTCGGAGGCCGAGATACTTAGTGGGAGTATTATGAGAATGTCCAAGTCTTTCACCAGGAGAAGAGATGCAGAAGCAATCAACTTGGCTGTAAGGTCTCTAAGAAAGGAGGCTAGGACATGGTTCAATGCAAGAGAAGGCGGATCGAATTCAGATTCAGATGATTTATTTGCCAAAGCTTCAGCTTGGTACCATGTCACATATCATCACTCATATTGGGGCTGTTATAATGAGGAAATGAAACGTGACCATTATTTGAGCTTCCCGTGGTGTGTCTACGACAAACTGATGCAAATCAAGGAGAAAAATTTGAGGAAAAGAGAGCGAGCTTTGAGACTGGCAACTCTCGACAGATTCGGACATGCGTTAAATCTTGGTGGGCATTGAAGAACATGATCGATACGGTTGGTTTCCTGTCATACCTCCTGTAGTTTTGTGAATATTCTTAGCTTTGAAGTATTGAACTAAGAGAGGAAACTTGATCATTTTTCGGGCTCTTGTTTATCGCAAGTGAAATGTAAATATTGTCTTCAACTGCTTGAGAGCTTTTGTAGGGAATGTTGTTTTTCTTTACCATGAAATATCCACAATAGCATGTACAAAGTTCATGAAATCTCAAATCTTAGTCACTTACTCTTCAACACTAGCTCATCCCCCTGCCAGCTTTTATTGTGTGTTAGATTCATATTGATTTCTGCAAATATCTCGTGGAGAATCTCGACCTTAGTTCCTGTAAAATTTAATGAAAACTTTGGTCAGAATGAAGAATTAAACAGAGACGAGGATGAGGAAGCGGGTTTGATTGGCCATGATAGGAGCATTAAGGTGATATCATATTAGGTTGTCTCGAACATTTTGTAATATTTGAGTTTTATCATATGGCATTGAGTCAATTTGATGCGACTTATGACTCCACAAATCTCTGCCTCTTTAATTGATTGTGGGTTCAAAACAACCCAAAACTTAGATATGATGCATAACTAAGACTTATATTTGATCTAGATCTACATCATTTGTGTCTATTTAATCTTTGAAATTTGAAAATGTGTTTAATACGTCTTAATTTCAATGTTGTATCTAATAGGTTTCAAAAGCATCGTTTGATAATTATTTTGGTCTTGTTTGATAATCATTTGGGTGATAACCATTTAATTTTTAGTTTAATTTTTGAAAATGAAAGCCTATAAACACCTCTCCGACCTCTAAATTTGGTATTTAGTTATATACTTTTCACTAAAATTCTAAAAAAACCAAGCCAAGTTTTGAAAACTCAAAAAAATAGTTTTTAAAAAACTTGTTTTGTTTTTTAAATTTGACAAAGAATTCAATTTTTGTACTAAAAAAAGATGGAAACCATTGTAAGAAATGGAGAGGAAATAGGCTTAATTTTCAAACACTACAACAATTTTGGGCTTCAATGTCGGTTAAAAATAGTAGTCTCGGATGTATAATGTCGGTTAAAAGAAACGGACACGTCGGTTTTATGAAGATGGCCTACAATGTCGGTTTAAAACCGACATTAAAGGCCTCCCATTATATATATTTTTTTAATTTTATTAAAAATTCATTTCCATCTTCTCTTAGCTCGATCTTCACCACCTAAAAAATTTACCAAAACAAACCCTCGACCAGCGGGTGTTCTCTTCACTTTACCCAAACATAACTCTTTCCTCTCTTAGCTAGTCGGTTATCTTCAGTTCGGGTTGTCGTCACCGGTGCTCTCAGCTTGGTCGTGCACATCAGTTCGTGGGTTGTCATCACCAGTATTTGTGGGTTTTTGGTTGGTTTTCGTGGGTTCAGTTCGAGTTGTCGTCACCGATTTTCCTTAGATCTCCGTTGTCGTGGGCTTCTTGCAGTGGTGGGTCATCGTTGTGGGTGTTCTCCGGTCGTTTTTGGTTGGTTTCCGTCGGCGTGTGGACTTTCTCGGGGTTTCTTTGCCGGCGCGTGGGTTTTGTCCGGTTGGTTGTCTGGTTGTTCGCGTGGTTGTCCAGTCATTCGAGTGTTGTCCGGTTGCTTTCGTGGGTTGTCCTATGGGTTTCGTGGGGTTTCGATCGGTGGGCTTTTGGTTGGTTTTGTGTGGTTTTTCCGGTTGTCCGTTTGGTTTCGTGTGGGTTATCCGGTTGTCCAGTTGCTTTCGTGTGGTTTGTTGTCGGCACGTGGGCTTTCGGTGGTTCTAGAGGTGGGTCACCGGCATCGTGGTCAACTCGCCATTTATCAGATCTGCCGTCTCAACTCTGTTTGCAAAGGTTCGGTGTTCGCCGACATTCCAATCTTTGAGCTTTGGTTCAGATCTCTTCAATTTTGTGGGTTGTTTAAGTTGTTTGCTTGGAAAGGTGTAATTTTATTTTCATATGAATTTTCAATTTATTAATTTAAAGTTATTTAATTCATTTTATTTTTATTTCAATGATTAAGCTTATTGAAATTTAGAAATGTTGGAATTAAATTAGTTAAAGAATATATACTTGGTTGGTAGTCTCAATAGAATGTAAATGCTAGCTTAGAATAAATGTACATTTATCTAACCATGATCTGTTTATTGGAAGATTTATGTATAATATTTTTGTGTTTATGGGGTATTTGGTGTTAAGTATTCATGGAATTGTACTAACTAATATTTGTGAATGAGAGAAATGATGGCTTGATGTAAGTATTTTATGAAAGTCGTTATTGTTATGCAAATGTTGGTGATTAGTATGTTTATTTCATATTTGATGAGTATATGTAATGGATTGGAAATATTGATTCTTGTTTGTGGATAAATTCATAGGTGAAAGAAAAATATTAATGGCTTGCCATGCAAATTTTTTTATACTTTTTAATAAAAAACAATGATGGATATTTCCTAACCAACACGAGATATATAATGTCGTTTTTAACTTCTTGACCCAAAAAATGGATTCAGCAACGGAATTTAAAACAATGGACAAAATTGATAAAACGGACAGATTCTGGGCTTTAATTTCAGTTTGAAGGGCTTCATTTGATTCTTGGTCTTCAGTTGCAACCGACATTAAAGGGCTTTAATGTCGGTTGAGAATTTCATTAAAGGTCTTTAATGTCGGTTGTCAACCGACATTAAAGACCGAAATTCTTCTAGTGAAAAACAAAAAAACCAAACGGGGCTTTGGTCTTTAGTTTTTAGTTTTTAAAAATTATGTTTATAAACACTCATTCCACCTCTAAATTTCCTCCATTATGAAAACCAAAGAGAGTAGTTTATTTATTTTATTTTATTTTTGGAATTTGGCTAAGTATTGAACCCTTTTACTCAAGAAAGATGTAAGTTATTGCAAGAAATTGAGAGAAAATGATCTTAATTTTTTTTAACAAAACAAATAGTTACAAAACAGGGTGTCGTTTTTAGTTTTCTGTTTCTGAAATTTAAGCTTGTTTTTTCGTAAGTTTATTATGATGGGTTTAAATTTTCTTAAAGAAACCTTCGGATTTTTAGTCAAATTCAAAAAACAAAAATGAGTTTCGCAGCCATCATTACGATGCGGAGCGATCGATATCATTCCTTAAGGGTTTCTTTCGAGGTGAAAGATTTAGACTCGTCACCAATCATGGGGTGTGATTGGTCACCTATTTTTCAAAGAAAAACAAATGGTCTATTATTTCAAAATTAGGTTCGGGGGTCGTTGAGTGTAGGAATGTATTGGCACCCTATGTCTTCCATATAATCTTATTAAAGATGATCTTTATTTAAGAGAAAAATATTTATTTTATTAAAAACTGAAATTAAATAAAATATAACTCATTGAACAATTTTTAGGTAGAGATGTTCCTTACGGTCACTTAAATACCTCCAAGTTAAAAGGAGGATTTAATTAACACATAAATGTCAAACATCCATTAATTTATTATCATATTGGTGTTTACCTTGTGTAAAATATGAATAAATCTTTGTGAGTAATGCAAATCCTTCCAATTGTATCACTGAAACTTTATTTGGATAATTCAAATTAAAATAACTTGAAGTATTTTGGAAATTAAAATTTTAATGAAATTGAGATTTGATTGACAATTTTGAATTAAAACAAAGTTAAAATTCATTAATGAAAAATTTGAAACAAAGGTTGAAATTGAAATGTATTTTTATTCCAAAATTAGAATGATTCAAATTTCATTTTAATTAGATTGAAGAGCGTGACACCAAATTGATATTCAAATTCCTTTTTTGGACTCCAAATTGGAATCATATTAAAATAAAATTTGAAGGGACTCTACTAAAGCTAAGCCCAAGATGCAATCAAATCCAATATAAAAATCAATGAGGAAATAAAATCAAAATTCTTTTTAAAATTCCAATCCATATGAGATTTCAAGAAATAATTGAAATTAAACTAAACAAAACTCCAAATCCAAGCTCTTATTTAGAAATTCTAAAAGATAAATCAAATTAGGATTAATTTACAAAATTCAAATGGAAACTAAATTAATTTTTTTTTGGACAATCTAATTAAAATCTATTTGAAATTCAATTAGAATAATCTAACTAAAGCCAATTCAAAGTTTTAATTACAATAGTCTAAAACTAATATATGATGGGAAAAAAAACTAATTTCTTCCAAAGAAAAAACTAATATATGATGGAAACAAATCATATAAACATTTTATTTTACAGAAATAGAAAGAGAAAAAGAAGGAACTAAATAAAAAAAACAAAACAAAACAAAACAAAACCAAAAAAATAATAATAATAACTTTACCGAAAGATTTCACTCCCTTATACTTCAACCTCTTCTTTTCTTTATCACTTCTTCAATGGTGGATAAAGAGTTTGGGTTGCTATAGGTCGTCGCAGTCATGAGGTTCGTCACTGAAGACGTACTGATAATTTGTTGTGTATATTGAAGAATACATAAAAAAATGTACACAAAATGTAAAATAAATAAGGAAAGTCTAGGACTAAGTCAACCTCTAAATTAACCTAAAAATAGGGTAACTTACAACAAATTTATATACGGTAACACCTCCTTGAAACTCAAAGTGGTAGAGTAGAGATCAACATGAGTTTGTGAAGTAGCTGAGTGAAATGGCTCGGTGACAATGCCATAGTGAAGATATCAGTAGGCTGTTCAATAGTAGAGATAGATTGTAAGTTGAGAGTGTTACTCTAGAGATGGTGACGAACAAAGTGACAGTCATTTTCAATATGTTTGGTACATTCATGGAATACATCATTGTGAGCAATCTAGACAACACTACAATTATCACAATGAAGTATAGTAGCTGACTGTTGAGGAACACCCATATCCGCGAGAAGCAAACAAAGCCATAGTAGCTCATAATTAGCATGAGCAAGAGCACGATATTTCAATTAAGAACTGGAACATGAAACAATGTTATCTTCTTACTTCACCAAGAAATAAGAGAATCCCCCAAGTAGAAGCCATAACCTGTGATGGAATGTCGATCAGTGGGACCACCAGCCCAATCAACATTTGAGTAGCCAGATAATACTAAGGATGACTAGGAAGAAGATCGAAGGCTATGACCAAGTGTGCCCTTGACATATCGTAGAATACGAAGAACAACTATAAAATGTATAGACCAGAGAGCAGTCATGAATTGACTAACAATATGAACAACATATGCAATATCTAGAAAGTCATAGTGAGATAAATAAAATTGCCAACCAGTTACCGATACAGAGTGGCATCATCAAGAGGAACACTATCGAACGGAGTCAAGTGAACATTTAGATCCAATGGTGTTGATGATGTAGCAGAGTCAGTAATACCAAATGAGCTAGGAGATCAGAAGCATATTTCACTTGAGACAGATAACACCCATCAGAGCATGATGGCACCTCAAAGCTAAGAAAGTAACTAAGTGGTCCCAAATCTTTCATCTCAAAGTGTTTCCTCATGTAGGTTTGTAAATCAAAATAGCCTTAGGATCATCACCTATAGTTACCATATCATCAACATAAAGGAGGAGGAGAACAATAACTTGAGCAATCTAGCGTCTGAAAAGAGCTGTATCCTGAGGTAGTAGAATTGAATGTGGCAAACCAGGCTCGTGGAGCTTATTTAAAACCATAAAAGGCTCGACGAAGAAGATAGACTTTCTGGGGTGGAGGAGAAGTGTCAGGGGGAGTTTTCATATACACTTCCTTCAGATAAAGTGCCATTGAGAAATGCATTTTTAGCATCCATTTGTAAAAGGGGCCACTGTTTGGTTGCTGCAACAACTAAAAGGCTATGAATGGATGTCATTCGAGCTATAGAAGCAAACGTCTCTTCATAGTCAATGCTATATTTTTTAGAATAACCTTTTGCAACAAGCAAGCTTTATACCGTTCAATAGACCCATCAGAGTGTGTTTTAATTTTTACAAATTCACTTAAAACCAATAGTTCTTTTGCCATGAAAGTCCACGTAGTCCCAAGTATGAGTTTTCTCTAAAGTTTGAAGTTCTTCATTCATTGCTTACTGCCAAAGAGGTTTAGTATTGGCTTTCTGGTAAGACGTAGATTCAACTAGAGACATAATAGTGGAAAAACAATGGTAACCGAAGATGATGGGGAAGTTCTCTTACCCAAATGAAGTGCCAAACAGTTGCAGGTTCAGGTTCAACATTTTGATTAATAAATAAATTAATGTCTGAACAACACACATCCTCGGAGCACTGAACAGTTGCAAGTTTAGGTTCAACATTTTAATTAATTAATTAATTAATTAGTATTTTGATGATAACAAAACCTGCTCTTATTCACTAATGATTTTAGTGTTTTGAAGTCTCCATTGCATAGAACTCGAAATAAAAAAAAAAATCTAACGCATTTTGAATCACTTAAATAGAGCTCAAATGAAAAAGTTATGGCCAAAACAAACTCAACGGAAAAATACCCCCAAGTGATGATGTGGCGGCTTATTCATCAAAATGGGCGTAATTGAAAGTAGACATTTGGATCCTTGGAAGAGTGACACATGGTGAACTTTTGATTTTTGGTTTAGTTTTAAAAAGAAAATGAATTTAATATTATATAAGTTTGTGTATAACGACTAGTTTTGGACACATAATAGGCATTTGCTTTTTGTTAGGTTTTTAAAAAGAAAAAGAATTTCATATAATTTTTTGTTTATGTCTAACCAATAGTTGCTTCAAAAAGAAAAAATCTCCACTTCCATCATTGATTTTTTCATTTCCAAGATCTAATTACCCAAATTAAATGTGATTTTCACCAATTTCTCTCTCTTTTTAAACTCTCCACCTTCTCCAAAATTAAACAACAATTACACATCACTTTCAATTCTCCATAATTCATTAAGCTTCCATTTTTGCTCTCTCCAAACTTCAATTTTCTTCTTTTTCATCTTATTCTTCAGAAAGATTTATGTATGGTGGGTTGATTTGTAGTGAGCTCAAAATTTAAAAATCCACTCTTTTAGGGCATGTTTGATGGGTGAGTTGAGTTCGGTTGGGTGGGCTTAAAAAGCCCACCCGATGTTCCTCCCACCCCCCCTTCTCACACGCAAAATTAATCACCTCTCTCTCTTCTCATCTTCTCCCTTCTTTCGCCATTTGGTTTCTCTTATTTGTTTGGTTTCACTGTTCTCCCTCCTATTGGAATGAGTTGTATTTCTCTTCATCTCTTCATTTCTCTGCTTTGGTTTCTCTGTATATCTTCGGGGTTTTTTTTTTGTTTCTTTATATGTCTCTTATATTCTCTGCTTTGGTATGTTTTTTTTGTTTTCTGTATGTTTATTCCTGTTATTCTTCTTTGGTTTCTTCTTAGATCAGGTAGATACAAACGATTTTCTTGTAGATCTAACCATTTTCTTGGTAGATCTAACTATTTTTTATTTTGTAGTAGATCTAGTTTTTTATTCTATTCATATATTTTTTTTATTTCAGATTTTATATTAAATCCATCTTGATTTCCTCATGCATATTTGATATTCTTCCTTGCATGTTTGATATTCTTCCTTCCATGTTTGATTTTTCGATTCCGGACTATCGAAGGTTCTATTTTTCGATTCCAATTCCGAACTATCCAAAGCAAACCCCTATAATTTTTTTGTTCCTCTTAAAATTACTATCTACGTTGTTTCCACGGGCTCGAATGGGTTATATTTTTTTTATCCACTGATATTGTATAAATCCGTCTTTGTTCTTTCTCATCCATGTTTGATATTCTTCCTTGCATGTTTGATGTTTTTCCTTATAGGTTTGATTTTCCAATTTCAGACTGTCGAAGGTTCTATTTTCCGATTCTGATTCCAAACTATTCAAAGAAAACTCCTATAATTTTTTTATTCCTCTTACAATTACTGTCTACTGTTGTTTCAATTGGCTTGAATGGGTTGTATTTTTTTTATCCATTCATATTGTATTAAATCAGTCTATGTTCTTCTTTCCTCTACTGATATCTGTTCAGTTTCCTAACTGTTTTCCATACTTTTTTTTTATCCAAATTTCCTCTTACTGCTTCAATATTAAAACATGTGTTCTTCCCTTGTCATTTTTCTTATGCTTTTCTATCGAAATTGGAGGTGAATTAATTCTTGGTAGGGGATGCTGACTGTGTTATTGGAGCTTGGTGGGGGGTCAATCCACCCTAAGAACGGGTCTGTTTTCTATTTTTTTCCCTAAAGGCCGATGATTTGTTCTTTATAATTTGAGTGTGATTTATGTTTTAATTTTATTTATGCAATCTCATATTTGAGTATGGTTTCTGTTTTAATTTGATTTCTTTATGATTTTTAGATTAAGAAAGGGCATACATCTCTATTTTTCCTTATCTTTTGAATGATTTTTTTTATTCCTTTGCATCTGTTTTTCCTTATCTTTTGAGTAAGATTTCTATTTTAGTTTTGTTTCCTTTCAACCTATTTTCTGAGTGAATGAATTTTTTTTTTTCGTTCCATTCAATTTGTTTTCAGTATTCAAATGAATTTAATTTTTATACATTTAAATTTGACTTCAATTTTAGAAGTGTTGAAACTATTTATTTTCTTTGCTTGGAGTTGGATTTGTTCCAATGAAATAGCTTCTTGAAATCATGAAGGTTTCTAATCTGTATGAGATATTATGTTATATTTATGTCCTTTTTTAGCTCAACCACCAAATTAATATTGATCTGATCATTGCTTAATTTATTTACTTTTTACTCGACTGTCTTTAATATAAATTTACTATAATTATTGTTTGAATTTATTGAAGTTAGGTGCATTTAAGTTTACCTAACCTTCCTCACCAACCATCCTTCTTGGATTCTCTACTTATATCCCAATTTGTTCTCATATTTTTTTTAAACTTCTCTACAGACTCCTTTGGTAAAGTGTGTTGGTAAGTCCTTGAACGTTCCTTTTTATTTCAACTTTCTCTTAAATCTGTTTTACATTCTAGTATGTGTTGTTTGGCTGTTGCAATATACCTTGTTTCCTTCTTCCGCCTCCAACTTCAACTTATTCCATCCATATAAGGTATGCTTTCTTCTTTCCTTATAATCGAAGTAAGATATAAACAAAGGTATGATCTCGTGTATTTTATTACTACTTCAATCATATTAATATACACTATGGTCTAACTACACTTCTTTTTCTTCTGTGCAAGACCCAAACTAATCGAACATACCTTTCATAACTAGTTTGAGGTTTATAAGTTTTAAATTTGGAATGATCTTCGTTACTATATATTCTTTATTCTACTTGTTGGAAACTGTTTAGTTGAAATGTATTATGGTTATGTATTTTGGACTTGTATGTTAGATATTTTCCAACACAACATTTTCTCCCTTACAAGAATGTTGGATTTTTTTTTAACCTCTGTTTCTTCAAGAAGACTACTATAATACAAAGTTATTAGGAAAAATGTTATTTTGTATTGTTAAATTATGGGTTGTATCAATTTAAATCTTCATTTATCAAATGAATTAATTTAAATCATAAGTTTTATCAAAAGTACATTAATTTACATCTTCCATTACCTTCGGTTTGGATGAACATAGTATCAAACTTATAATTTTGTTAATTAAATCCCTACGTTTTCACAAACGAACGAATTTGGACTTGTAACTTTGTTAATTAATTATGATGTTTTCAACTATTAATCCTGCACCAATTCTAATTGTTCATTTTATTAATCTAAAAATACTTATGTGTTTTGAGTGATATTTTAAAAATAAATCTAAAGAGTATTAATTAATACACTTATGAGAAGTCATTATTATTTTATGGTTTAGAATTAACACAATACAAATATAAAAATGTATAAACTGAAAATTCTTCTAGTAAAACATGCTAACAGAAAAATAATAATAACAGAAGAAGTAAAATATGCTAAAACCACTGTATTTACCTTAAAAACATGCTACCATAAGAATAATAACTAAATTTTCCCAAGTTATTTAGGATAAATTGATTTTTAGTTTGATGTTTTTATTGATACCATATTCAAAGTTAATAGGTTTCTATTGATGTTTTTGTTTATATCCTTTTTAAGTTTTAACTAACATTTTAAAACTATACGCATGAAATAATTCAAACAACATTTATTGAAACTTTGAAAATAGGGAAGACATAGCAATAAAATGAAAAAGGTCTTACAAGAAAATTTGAAAATTAACTAGGCACATGAAAGTATTCAACCAAATTTCTAAATTTTTGGGTGTGAGATGACAAGAGCCTTCCTAGAAATAAGTTTAGATACTTTGGTATTTTCATATACATTTTTTGTCCACTATATAACTTCGAAAATTTTAACCATAAGATAATTGACTAAAACCTAATTGTCCAAATTGTTGTATAATATGAAAGTAGTGTTTTCTTTTAATGTACATATATTATATTTTAAGTTGATATTTATTATATTAGTTACACACAGTTGTTGTTGGTTAGGTTAACATATATTACATTTTAAGTTGATATTTATGATATTTATTAATTTAGGTTAACCAACTCTAAATTATGCTTAAACTGTAGACTACTATAATCAATTTTAGACAATCCCAAAAATTATATACTATAACATCAAATTTTATGTAACCCAAATATGTCCAAGTATTATAATACTTATGTCGACTTTTGTCACTATTATGTAGAGACATTTATAATGTGTCAACTACAATATCTAGTTGCACACTTTAGATGAGGGGAGCCTTATACCATAACCTCTGCATCCTAACTCCCCCCAAAAACCATTCACTTCAACATTGATTATTGGTATTGACTACCCCTGTTTTGAAAATATAGGTAGATGGGAAAACATCATTTTCATTGGTCGTATCCTAGGGATCTACCTCTCCTAGCATGAATGTCATGGACAAGTCAGTGGGTACAACAGGGTATTATACAAGTCGTATGAAACATTCGATGAAGCGAAGCACGCGTATAGGTCTTACAGTATAACGCACATTGGACAAGTTAGTAACCAAGGCGTAGGACAATGTAGTATAATTATCGCAACTGTAATAGGCTTCATTTTTTGGATGATCGTAATGTATACTTGGCTCGAGATAGTCAGATATGAGTGATGTACTAGGTTGTCACGACTTGTCATTTTGTAACTAAACCCAAGTTCACTGATTCTAAGCGTAATTCATCCTTTCAGGATCTACATACTTCCCTCATTACCCTATTAAGATAGAGATTGTTTATGAGCTGTTTAAAATCATAACAAGTATTATTGAGTCTTGAAGATAATTATCCCTCACTTTGGCAATGCTACTTAACAATAATAAAAGGATAGAACAACAGCCAGCGAACGTTAGACACTGTATTCGACAATTGACATTCTTCCGCTTCATTTACGAGAGTGACTTGGCGTGTCGTGAGAGTATTTGGATGGATAGAAGGACGTTTATGATTTTATGCAACATGATTAGAATGACAGGATGTTTGGAGCTAGTAGATATGTTGGTATTGAAGAGATGGTGGCAATGTTCCTAAACATTCTTGCTCATGATGTGAAGAATAGAGTAATACACACACATTTTTTGAGATATGGCGAGAGGTTTCCAGATATTTCAATGCAGTTCTTAGAGCAATATTACAGCTACACACAGTGTTGTTGAAAACACCGGAACCAGTTACAAGTGCATGTACTGATGGATGATGGAAATGGTTTAAGGTAGAAAAAAGTTCCAATATCGTTCTATTAATGAATTCGAAATAAATTGTGCTGACATCTTCTCGAATTACCATGATAAAAAAAAAAATTCAACAGAATTGTTTGGGGGCATTGGACAACACATATGTAAAAGTGAATGACAGTGTCGTAGATCAACCAATATAGGACAAGGAAAGGGGAAATCGCCACAAATATTCTTATGGGATGTGACCAAAATAGAGAATTCATCTTCGTTATGCCAGGCTGGGATGGCTCGGCCGTCGAATAGAGTCTTGAGGGATATAGTTGTGCGATCACATGGATTGAGGGTTCCAAAGGGTATAAAAATCACTCATGTATATAAGCAACCTTCAGTTATTCCATTCATAGACATGTATTACAATCCCAAAAATGGTACAGGGTACTACTACCTGTGCGATGTTGGCTACCCTAATGCTAAATGATTTTTTGGCTCCATATAGAAGGGAATGCTACCATCTCTCAGACTGGCATGGAACGGGAAACACACTGATAACACCAAGAGAATTTTTCAACATGAAGCATTTGTCGGCAAGAAATGTTATCGAGCGAGCAGTCGAAATTTTGAAGAGCCGATGGGCAATTCTTAGGGGCAAATCCTTCTACCTGGTACAGGTCTAATGGCGAATGATAACTGCATGTTTCCTGATTCACAACTTAATCACAAGGGAGATGGGGATCAGTGCTTCACATGATGATTCGCTGGACGAGAATTTTGCTTCTGCTGTTACGGAGGGAGAGAATATTGAATTTATTGAGACCTCAGACGAATGAACCAAATTTAGAGATGATTTGGCTGCCAAAATGTTTTCTCAATGGCAAAGATCATGATTAACTTTCCTGAAGAAATACATATTTGAACATCTTATCTATTTGTTGAATAATATTATCGTGCTTCATTTATGTCATGAACATTTTTAATTCAACTATTTCAATCCATGGTTTTAGTTTTTTATTTTATAATATGTCGCACGAAGCTATTTAATTTTCAATAATGTCTTTACGATGTATGCATGGATGAATTAGAATGGCAGGCGATGGAAAAAGATTGAAACACACATGGACAAAAGCCGAGGACGCTAGGTTGGTCAATGCCCTAACCTCTTTGGTGGAGTCTAGTTGGAAGTCTAACAATGTGACTTTCCGACTGGGATATCTACAACACTTGGAACAAATAATGGAGGAGAATTTTTTTGGGTGTGGCCTAAACTAGAATACTATTGAATGCAAGATTAGAAGTCTGAAGAAACAATATTCGACAGTAACAGAGATGTTAAACCAATTAGGGTTCGGATGGAATGAGGAGTTTAAGTGTGTTCAGGTGGACAAGGAGATCTTTCACGTCTGGGTTCGAGTAGGTTTTTTAAAATATTAAACAATGTACGTCGAACCTATTTTTGTATAATTTCTAATATTGCTCCCATTACGAATGTAGAGTCATCCTAACACGAAAGGGTTGTGGAACAAGCCATTCCCCCATTACGATGAACTATTAAGTGTGTTTGGGAAGGATAGGCAACTGAGCACTATTGCGAGCCACTAGTGGTGATGGCGTCAAATTTGTTCCGAAAAATGGAAGACGAGATTCGACTAGGGTCACAAGAATACCTTAACCCTGATAATGAAAAAACCCAACTGCTTGAGGATACAATGGAAGAAGATCAAAGAGATATGTCCATAGGAAGAGCAGGTGTACCAGATATTTCCACTAGCAGAGCGTGCGTATCAGCGTAGCCATCTAGAAGGAGTAAGAGAAAATGACTCACATTTCAGAATAAATGATCGACATCATGCAATCGACCGCTGATATACAGTCAGTGCACATGGGTAGACTCGTTGCGTGGCAAGCCGAGAAATATGAGATGGAATTTGAAAGTTGGAAGGAGGTAGTTCGAGCCATTTTTGGTATTGAAGGGCTCACTGAGGATGATAGATGTGACCTGATTGATATAATTGTCACGGAAATACAAAAAATAGACCTCTTCCTAGTTGTACCAAAAGAGAAACGACTACAGTACTGTACACGCCTCCTTGCTCGGACCCACTAGACTGACCACCTAATATTTCAACCTGAAAAAACATATATTTTGTGATTTTTTTTTAAACGGCCACATGTTCGGTCGGTTGGTATTATTTTTGTGATCTTTAGAACAATGTTACTGTACTACGTCATATTCTCACCATCACTATCAAGTGGAAGGTAATTATCCTGTGTACAATTTCAATTCTAGATATACGATCCATATTATATAAAAATAAACTATTAAGTTATCCAGTTATGCAACGTTCATGTGTACTATATGTGAAATAATAATATTAAGTTAGCAAGATTCAATATATATACATATAATATACCAATTCATTAGTAATTGAGCAACAATATGAAATGTATTTTGGTGGTATGTTTTATAGATTGAAGAGGATTAGAACTATTACAGTTTTTGAAAATAATACATGGAAAACAATCTATTATGTTCTATATATTGAGATAAAAAATTGAGATTTTCCAGTTTATGTCATAAAAGATTTGAGAAAATAGGTGCATAGTTGAAAATTAATCAATAATAGCAAAGCATAAAACTAAAAAAATAAAAAACGAACAGAAAAAAAAATAGAACTAATCCCATTCACGAAAAAACTGCATTAGATACCTCAACTCAACTCTGCACTCAAACACAGACTTCCAAACTCAACTCAACTCAACTCTGCACACCAAACACAGATAATAATTACCAACTCAACTCAACTCTGCATAACAAACACAGACAATTTAACTCCTAAGATAATTTAACTCTCCCGATAATAATTACCAACTCAACTCTCTGCTTTTATCACCCACCAAACACCCCCTTAGAGAGTTTCTCAAGTGTGCTCTTTAATTTTTCAAACACTTTGTAAAGGTTGCTCTTGGTCCCAAAAAAGAGCGGTCGTAATGGTTTGATCCTAATCCGTGAAAAGGATTGAACTTGCTCTTGAACTCGCAAAAAGAGCGGTGTAGCGGTTGGGCTCTAATCTGTGAAAAGAGTCGGTGAGATCCTTATTCAAAATCCCAAGAGGTGCTTGGGAAAGTGGATGTAGGTTGAGTTTGACCAGACAACTATAAAAATTTCCGGTGTTAATTCCTCTGTCCTTATACTACTTTAATTTTGCAATTAATGTGTTAATATAGTTTATTACATGAAATAAATTGCAATATTTCTTCTTGAAATTAATTGTTCATATTTGTTTACTATGATTGGTAGCTCTTTAATTTGCATATCTTTTATCAATCTTATTATTGAAATTAAATTGGGTGCTTGAAATTGTTAATGTCAATTTTTTAACCATTTTTTAAGTGAATGTATATGTATAAAATTATTGTTTAAATTACTTATTAGCAAAAGTGTATTAATTTGCATAATTGGCCCATATTTAGGAAGTTTCCATTAGTTTAATAAACTCTATTCACCCCTTTCTAGGATTGCCATATCGATCCTAAAACTGCTATCAGAGTCGGTTGCTCTCTTGTTTGTGATAAAATCATAAATCATTTTAGATTGACACCCATTGTTTAAGTTTGTCACTCCTATAATTGATATCAGAGTAGGTAGCTCTTCTATGTAAATTATTTTTCAATTATTATTTTTATATATCAAGTATCTTATTATTTTGAATTTTTTTTTTAAAGCTTAATTGCTAATGCTATGGAAATTTTAGAAGGTCAATGTGTTGTTACACCTCCTTTCTTTAATGGTAAATATTATGATGTTTGGAAAAAGAGAATGAAGACATTTTTGCTTGCTATTGAAATTGATTTTAATATCTTGTATGTTTGTTGTGTATGTTTGAATTAAAATAGGTGTCATTAGTTCTATCTTACCCAAAACAAATGAAATTTATAACACTTTAACTACAACTAGAAATAGCACAACAATAGTGGAGTAAGAGGTTGATTCTAAGAGAACCTCTATTAATTGGCCTAAAATAGACTAATTGAATTCTAAAATGCAAAAGATTAAACGGGGTGTTTGTTTTCAAGAACTAGAAATTAAGTATAAAAGCAAGAATTGATATAGGAAATTGATTAAACTTATTACTCAAGAAGAGAAAAACCACCTTGTTATCATGATCAATTACCTTTTCAGGCTTCTTGGGAGTTGGTTGAACTGGCTAACTATTTGAGAAGAAAAAGGAATTTCCTTACCGCTTCTTAGAGTGATTGCGCTTACATTTGCATGCTCCGGTTGAGTGGGAAGTTTTCCTGATGACTTACTCTTAAGCTTGCTTACCACAGTTGCTAGTTGCGTGATTTGTGTGCCCAAGTTTGAAAAGCCTTGTCGGGTTTCTTGTTGAAAAGATTTTGTATTTTGTTGAAGTTGTTTTGTTGTTTCTTATTGAAGTTGTATATTGTCCTTTTGCAAATTGTGTAGTTCCTGTTGAAATTATAACGAATGGTCAGCAAGAGATTTAACTATATCCTTGAGAGACATACTTGAGGAACTTGAAGAAGATTGGTTTCGATTCTAAAATTTTTCGTTGGGATCCCCACTTGAAATTTGGGTGATCTCGCCACCCTTGGTTATAGGTTTGCCCATAGGGGTCGTGGAAACCTCCTATTGCATTAACTTAAGGTTGACCTTGTAGGCAAGCTTCCAAAGCATGTCCAACCACTCCACATGCTCCACATATTTTAATTTGGAGAAGTCCTCCTTGAGTAACCTGAGTGAAAAGTAAAACAAGATTAGATACTTGAGTTCTCAACTCACTAACCTCTTTAGCTTGAACATCATATTCTAAAGTCCTTGATCCAAAGTTTTGTGAATTCTCTGCCATTGTTGATATTAGTTGACTAGCTTCAGTGGGTGTTTTATCAATTAAAGCTCCACCGACGACTGCAAATGTTGCTCCTCTCAGATGGAAGCAATCCTGTGTAGAAATAATGAATAAGATATTGGTCAGAAATTTAATGATGGGGAAAGGAAGCACAAAGTTTCTTATACCTTTCCCAATCCTCATATAAGGACGCTCCTACCAATTGCTTTATACCATATATTTCTTTTCTAATATTATTAGCCTTAGATGCCGGAAAAAAAATTTCTAAAAACCTTTTCTTCAGACCATTCCACATGGTGATCGATCCGGCTGGCAAGTAGTACAACCAATCCTTAGCCACATCCTTCAAGGAGAAGGGGAAGACCCTAAGATTAAGTTGTTCTTGCGTTACCCCATGTGAGCGCATACCGTCACATACCAAATGGAATTCTTTCATATGTTTGTTTGGGTCCTCACCTGGATTACCTCGAAAAGTGGGTAAAAGATGAACTAAACCGAGTTTTAATTCAAATGGTACAGTAGTCTCCGGGTATACTAAACATAACGGTTGTTGAGTGTAATTCGGTTCGGCAAGCTCTCTTAGTGTTTGCTCCCTTGCTTCACCCATAGTGTTTGTTTGTATTGGTTTCTCTTCTTGACTTGATTCTTCAAATTTTCTTCTTTTCTTCTTATTCTTTCCTTTCATAGACTCCTCTCCTCATGATCGATATCAAGAACAAAATCACAAAGTATACTCCGGGAGAAGCGAGTCATGCACAAAAGGATAATTCAATCAAACTAACTACATTTTTTTTGTCGTTTTGTTTTTTTGTTCCTTTTTCTAAAAGAAATGAATTCAAGGATTTTTAAAGGGCAATTGAATGGCTCCCCGGCAACGGTGCCAATTTGTTTGGATTAAAATAGGTGTCGTTAGTTCTATCTTACCCAAAACAAATGAAATTTATAATACTCTAACTACAACTAGAACTAGCACATAACAATAGTGGAGTACGAGATCGATCCCAAGAGAAACTTTTCAAGAACCGGAAACTAACTAAGTGAAAAGGCAAGAATTAATACAGAAAATTTATTAATGAGAGAAGTAAGAGAGATTATGAGATAAGATTCAATTGAAATAAAATCTTGGGGATTTTATGTAAACTAGGCAATTCTATAATTGACTTAACAAAGAATCATGCACTTAGATTATTCAATAGTTCATTAAGAATAAATTCCTAATACCCTTGTTAGCTAATTTGACAATTAACCCTAATCTAGGTCTTAATTGCTTCCTAAAGACATTTCAAAATTAATCCATAAATTGCATTAAACTCATGGGTCTTCTTAACTATTCCAATCTTGGAATCAAAAGAATAAAAATTCAAGATTGATTGCATGAATGTTCTGAATTAATAGGTTCTTTAAAGAAAAGAGGAAAAGAAGTCCACGTTTTCTATCAAGACTACTAATTCTTGCAACACTAATTACAATTTTGTTATAGAACTATGTAATTTTTGCATATAAAAATTGATTAATCTTGAGTTGTCAATTCAATCTTAATCAATTTTATTCTAAATCTCAGCAAGAACATTCAAAAGAAAGTAATTACATGAAAGAAATTTCAAGGAAAAGTCTCAAGAAAGTGCCAATCTACATAATTCCCCAAGAAAAAGGATTACTTACTCATGGATGATGAAATTCTTCAAGTAATCCATTGATAATTACATAATTGGTTCAAAGATTGAATACAAATTGATTGAATCTCTCCAAAATTTACAAGAATAACTCTGTAAATTCAAAGTCTCTCTCTAAAAGTTGAAGTTTTTTTCTTCCTTTCTTCCCTGCTCAAAATGAAACAACAAAATTTATATCAGTAGGCATAGCGTCGCGACGCCAAGGCCAACGTTGCAACGCTAAATCGTAAAAAAGCCAAGAAGCGTTGGGCTAATGTTGCAACACTGTGGTGATGCTTGGTTGCGCAAGGTGTGTGCGGGGGATGAATCACCTCAAAATCCAGAGCGTTGCAATGCTATGGGGAGTGTTGCAACACTGCCCTGTTTCGCAGCAGAAGTAAGTGTTTTGTCTTCAAGCGTTGCTCGATGCTTCTCCTAGGGTCATAACGCTGAAACTTGATAGTGAAACTCGATACTCGATGGGATTTTGATAATTTTCTGATTCTCTTCAATTTGTTGATTTTCTTGGTCATTTTTTATTGGCCCGATTTTCTCAAAATAACTCCTAATCGGCTCGAGGACAATTTTACCTACAGAATTAGAATTAAAAGCAAATAATCAACACGATTTTGGGGAAATTAACATAGAAAATATATATCCTTTAAAAACCTAACAATGTACATAATTTGTTAAAATTGAAATTGAATGATACATTGTTCTCTTTTAATGCCCAAGCCATAAATATCATATGTAGTGCTTTGGATAGTGAAGTATTTGATAAAATTGCACAATTTGATCATGCATATATTATATTTGAAATTTTTTTGACAATATATATAACATAGAAAATTCTCCTTCTACTACTAACAATTTATTTGATGGGAAGAAGATTTGTTATTTTCAAAATTAAGAAAATTTCTTTGATGGGAAAAAGGAAAAATGTGTTGGATCCTCCTTGTGCATAATGACTCATTCGAATAAAGATTTTGATGATGAGGGTGATGAAAATAAGGTAAATCATAACTTATTCTTATGATGAATTATATGATTCTTTTGAAAATATGCAACATGATTTAGAAGCTCTGTTCTAAATATGTGAAATTATCAAAGAAGTTTAAAGCATTGTCTATTGAGAATGAATCTTTGTTAAATGAAAATGTACATTGAAAAATAGAGCTAATGATGTATTGTTGCATAACAATGTTGATGTTTGTTGTGTTGAGAAAAATGTTTAGAATTAAGTATCTTGAAAATGAGAATGATGAACTCAAGTCTTTATCATGTGAAGTGAAAGTTGAGGTAAATGACTTGAGAAATAAAAATGAGAAAATTGAATATTTTTTTCAAAATAAAAGATAAAATTGCTAATTTGAAAAATAGAATAATTGAGTTGGAAGCTAGTAGTACATCTCTAGGAAAAGATAAATTTTCTTTTGTTGATAAAATTAAATTTCTTGAGCATGATGTTTTTGATAAAAATAAACTTGTTAAAGCTCAATAAACCTACCATTTTGGAGATTCATCTAATTAGGGAGCTGAGAGTACAACTACATAAGACGGAATTCACTTCTTCCCTAACGTCTGGATAAGTAGATAAATTACTCCCTTAAGAAATGATTCTGGGGCTTGAACAATGTGGTGTCATACTCTCTTTTGGTCGAGAGGCGTTTGATCATAGTTAGACTATGACTTATTGTTCATTAAAGGGATTGGTGGTACTTAATGAGTTAAATGTAACTATAGGGGCAAAACGGTAATTTTGGCCTGACTGTACTTATAAGCAATTTGTAAAAGGTTATCGCACCGTTGATTGGTTATATCCAATGGATACAGAAATATATCTGTAGTTTGAAGAGTGTAGCCGACAGTCTTTAGTGGAGTGACCAACAGTTAATGGATGTTTGGTAATTTAATTAAAGAGTTTAATTAATTATTCAAGTACTATTGCAACTTCAATCTCATGTCCATAAAGTCCTCTCTGTAGCTCAACGAATTATTGAGAATTAATTTTTGATTAATTTGAGTTGTTCAAATAATTGAGAGAATTAATTATATGTGATATAATTATATTAATTATATTAATTATATATATGATATAATTACTATAATGTATTTGATACATTATAATATAAAGTTTATTTGAGAGGAAAAAAATATTTAAATATGATTCAAATATTAATTATGTGGATTGGATTCATAAAATTAAATTTAGTGTAATTGTGATTTATATTAAATACCACAAATTAATGAGAGAATTAAAACTATAGGTTATATTGTATTGATACAATATAAAACTATAGGTTATGTGTTATATATGATATAACATATAGTTATATATATAATATTTTTATTTAAATTAAAAATAATTTTATTTAATTTTAATTTTAAAATTTGAAGGGAGGAAAATAACTTTCCTATCTTTTATTCTCTCTTCATCCCATGTAGAGAGTGGGAAGTGAGGGTGATGTGGTTTTTCCCAGAATATCTCTTCTTCTTTTTCGGTGTAGATGACTATTGAAAACTCTCTCTTTGGGATTCTCCAAACACACAGAATACTTTTTTTCTCTCAATCACTCTCTCTCTTCCCAAAAGAACTATAGGATATATTGTATTGATATAATTTAAAACTACAGGTTATGTGTTATATATGATATAACATATAGTTATATATATATATATAATAAATTAGTTATTATATGTATACAAAATATTTTTATTTAAATTTAAATTAATTTAATTTAATTTTAATTGTTAAATTGAAGGGAAGGGAAATAACTTCATTCCCTTTTATTATCTCTTCATCCCACGTAGAGAGTGGGAAGTGGAGGTGAGGTGGTTTTTCCCAGAATATCTCTTCTTCTGTGTAGATGACTATTGAGAACTCTCTCTCTGGGATTCTTCAAACACATAAAATACTTTTTTCTCTCAATCATTCTCTCTCTTCCCAAACAACTGATTGCAGAGTTGATCATTCGGACCTTTCAATTCTCATCTTTTACAGAAAATACAGAGAGGATTACCTCTTGGTGTTGGCCATCTTAGATTGTTGTTTTTATTCAAGGAGATTTGAAGATTTCATGATTGGATCGTGAATAAGGGTATTTCATGAAGAATTGTGATCTTCAAGAGTACGTAAATTTCTTCTCCCTTCATCTTTATTTTATGGATGTTGAAATTTGTCCAATTAATGCATAATTTTCTATTTTGGTTATGTAAAATTTGTGTTCTATAAAAAACTGAAAATTGGGTTGATCCCCGCTTCTGCTACGGAACTTCACAGCTCCTTTTGGTATCAGAGCGAAGGTTTTTTGTCCCAATTTTTATTTTTTTCAGAATTAATTTTACAGATCTGATAGTGTGTAGCATTCTTTATTATTTTCATTTGATGAATGGTTATGAATGTGAATGTTTATAATTTTGGACGTTTAGGGGATTGCATCTTCGTTTTTCTGCTTTATTTTTATAAATTTGATTTGTAAGGACCCGGTGTTTTGGGCATTAATAAGTTATAGAGTATGTAATTCAATATCCTGTGTCGTTCGTGATCATTCGATAAATTTATGGAGAAATTGAGGCCAAATTCGGAGGAATTATGATTGAATTTGCAACTAGATGGCTTTTGTATAGTAGCGTTGCAAGGCGAAATGGGATGTTCTTCTGTAGTATTGCAACGCTAGGTCACAACATTGCAATACTTCGAGATGGAAAGAACAAACCAATTCGAGCGTGGTTCGGTTCATATGGCTTGATCGGTTCGTAATCGGTTCGCTTGGTTCGAGGGATTTGTGGTCGGTTTGGGTGCTGGACGGTCCGATTCGTGTGGTTCAAGACTCGGTTCACTTGTTTTGAACCATTTGACTATTAGTTTTGTAATAGTTAAATATTTTTCTAAATAAATTAATATAAGTGTTATATTAATTTAATTTATTATTTAGGAGTCCAATCCCGAGCCAATAATTATTTTTTAAAAAAATTATGTATACGATGTATGATTTATTTTATATATTTATATGTCATAATGTATGCCATATAGTTAAATCTCACTATAGGTTTTGCATTGTTCATGCATCATTTATATTATAAATTCTATAATATATAGTTGCATGATTTAATTTATAGCATGCTCATGCATCCTATAATATAAATGTTATAATATATGATTCTACGCATTAATAACATAGTCATGCATCATTTATATTATAAATGTTATAATATATAGTTTGTATGTATGGATGGATGTATGTTATAATAATTTCATTACTTTATTATATAAGTGTTATGTATATTAAGTAATGAAATGAAATTGCATGAAGCATGTCACTACCTTAGGTTATTATATAATTATTATAATTTACATAAATATGAGCTCACATGCAATAATTGATTTTAAGTTATTTCATTTTTTTTATAAAAGTTATAATTAAATGAAATTAGAATTAAAATCAATAATTCAGAATTGCATGCAAACCTTAGGTTAAAATCATTTTTTAAAATAGTATTAAAACATGATTCACATAAATCTAAGATCACATTTCTAATGAGATTCAAAATTAGTTTAATCTTTTAATCAGTTTAATAGGATTTAATTGTTTTTATGTAAAAGATTAAATTTGTAGCAAATGTATCTATAAGGGACCTTTTGTCTAAGGCTAGTTCTGTCTAGGCCGGGGTATTTAAGCTGACGGAAACGGAACACCCCTACCTAGGAACTAACTTGGAAAGATGAATTAGATAGATTTGCTACAAGCATGCAATTATTGATTAAGATTTATTAAAGTATTTAATGAATAGTAATCAAAGTTGTTTAACTATCCAAAGAAAATGTTATTTTTGGGAAAATTTAAATAATCACTTAGTAGAATAATTAGTTGTATTTTCTAAGTTAAATTAACCCTAGGTAAAACACTCAGTGGGAGGAAAATGGGGTATATGATATTTCATTTTCCTTTTTCACGTATCTCCTCAAAAGTTCACATCATGAGATCTATACTCGACCTCAAGGCACCCTTGCTTGTGTCCCTCTACGGGTAGTGTTTGTATAGGCCAATACCATGGTGAATGAAGAAAGTTTTTCTAGAATAGGATTTTTCTAGACTTTACTTGGATCTAACCAATTCTAGATATTTCTATGATATTATCCTTTAGGGGTGGAAATGGTTCGGTTTGGTGGTCAAACCGAACCAAACTGAATTTTCTAATATGTGAAACCGAATTGAATAGATTTATTTGTTCAAATCGAACCGAACTGTACTGCATATATGCAATTTGGTTCGGTTTTAAATTCGATTTTGGTATTTTTAAAAATTTATGTTATATTTTTTATTTTAAAAAATTGTTCAGTTCAGTTCGGTTTTAAATTTGGTTTGTTCTTTAAATTAAAAATGATTTGGTTTTAACTTTGATTTTACTCTTTTTTTAAATATATATATATTAGTTAAAAATGGTTCGATTCGGTTTCAAATTCAGTTTTTGAAATTGAAACCGAACCGAACTGAATTAATTCGGTTTCAAAATTTCTTCAAATCAGACCGAACCGCATTTTTCGGTTTCACCAAGTTTTCGATTCAATTTTTAAAAACGGTTCGATTTTTTCAGTTTGAATGGCCACCCCTATTATCCTTAGATCCTAAATAAAGATTAAGATATTTCTTCTTACATATTTACATGCATCTTCAACATAATTCTAGAGAAATATATTATAGGACTCCAAGAAGCTTCTAGAATAGTTAGTGTTGCTTCCACTTCAACCTACAATCTTTTCAAATCTAATTGGAAAGCACCAATAATACCTAATCTTTCTTTGTCAACATCAAACGAAGCATTTGTCTCCATCAAATAGCTCTCCAAGCGAAGGGAACATTGGGAAGGAACAATACATTAGTAGGGAGCATGGACACATAAATAAATATGGAAAATTTGACCAACTATTTGAAATCAAATGACACTTGGCCTTCTGCTGATGTAAGCATGTGTGAAATTATGATTCAACCCGCTGATGTAAGCATGTGTGAAATTATGATTCAACCCACAAACATGCTTGATGAATCGATGCTCGAATGTGAATCCCATTTCTTCCTCTCGCCTCTTGCACATTCATCTTGTTTCTTCCTCCTTCCTCTAGCTTCTTTTATTTTCAATTTTTTTAAAAAAACAAAAATTAAAACCTCATTCTTCGATTTTTCCCTTCATTCTGCGTGCATCAATTCTACAATTTTTTTAATTAAAGTCTCGTTCTTCCATTTTTTTTCCTTCGTTCTGCAACTATGTGTGCCTCCTTCTACTCTTTTTTCCTTCGTTATACATCTCTGTCTCTTGATGGAATTAAGAAACATCTTTTTTTTTCGCATAAAGAGTAATTGAGAAGAAGGAATATAGAGAGGAATGTGAATCCGAGCGAGAGTGAGTGCGAGATATAGAAGCGAGATTGAGAAAGGAATGGGATGGGAGAGGAAGAAGTGAGAGGAAAATCCATTTAAAATTGTCAAATGTTGTCATATGAGAAACCAGAGGAAGAAACAAGAGGAAGGGATTAGGTACAAGAGGAAGGAACGAAAGTGGTTTCGAGTGATAGGCCACCATGCAAAGTCAAACGGGTAATTTCACACGAGGTTGACATAAGCAGAAGACCAATTTCTATTTGATTTTAAACCTTGAGTCAAATTTCATTTAGGCCCATGAAAAGGGACCATCCGTACAAATTTCCCAAGAAATGACTTATTTCAAATTTGGTAAATGATTATTTTATCAAAATATATTAGTTTGGGTTTTAAATCAGTTTTCTAAAATAGAATAGACATGAAACTCTTTACAAGACTACAAAAGTGGGGTAATCGACCCTAGCTATGATGGAGATCGACAAAACATGTTCCAACAATTTGAACTCTAATTTATAAGCATGGTTCAAAAACATATTCCAATAATTCTAATAAGCAATAGCTATGTAGAGTTTTCACACTCATTGATTTCCTAACATGCTCATCCACACATACTTTTTAATAATGTAGGATTGGTATGACAACCTTAAAGGGGTGAATAGGGCTTATTTAAAACTAATTAAAACTTTTTATAAACGTGAACCCAATTAAACAAATTAATACATCTTTAGCTAATAAGTAATTTAAACAAGAATTTCATATAAATAAATTCAACACAATGTAATCAAGAAATTAACATTTTAAAGCATCCTATTTAATTCTAAATAAGATTGGTGTAAATGATCTGAAAATTTAATAATTACCAATAAAAATAAATCAATATGAGCAATTAATTTAAAAAATAAAAAATTGCAATTAATTTCATGCAATAAAATGAAATAACAAAAATTAATTAAAAATGAATTAGGAGAATGATAGATAAATTAATATAGTGATTCGGTACAACCCAGCCTATATCCTGTAAATCCTGTGCCTTGTTTTCCTTAGTTATGCATGATTAATTAAAAATATTGAGCATGGTTAACTTATGGTAGTATTATAATTGTAGGAATATTCTAAGTATTGGTTCATAAGGCTCTCAGGTTTTGAAGTATGTATGTGCCTATCAAGAAGAAGGAAATTTTGCAAAGTGAGGAAAACCAAGTATGGATAGCCTTGGTGTGTTGAAGGCCAGAGCATGGGTGTGTGGCAACCATATGCATCTAAGGAGCTTAGGAGGGGCGCAAGTCATGTGTTGATGCAAGGCTAAGTCTAGGTGTGCGTTGGCTAAGTGATGGCCGAGAATGAAGCCATGCGACGACCATTGGTCTAAGACGTTGGCGTGAGAAGGCACTGAAGCATGCGCTAAGGTTGAAGAGGTGTTGGCTGCACGAATCAATGGGCAAGGACGCCTTAGATGCTAATGAAACAAGCGCATTTATTGGTCGAGCGTGGTACATGCGATTGAGAGAGCCATGCATTGTTGGGAAGTGAATGGGTGAGTCATGCGTTGGTGAGTTAGTGAAGGATTTCAACTTAATCACCTACCTTAGTGGACCAGCTGTCGTGGTTAGGACAAATTAATTCCACTTAGTGGGCTACCTGGCATCTTAAGCATGATTTGAGGCATGCATCTTCAACTACAAAAGAGGGGAGCAGAAGAGGCTCTCAGTTTGACCATTTCACTCATGCCAAGAGGGAAGTTTTTGACCTAGCTTGAAGATTGAAGAGTGCAAATGGTGACCTTAGGCTGCCTAAAACAATCTCCCAAGAAATTGAGTTGAAATCTGAAGTTTCTCCAAGTAGTTCAAGCTCTCGGGTGATCATAGGTAAGGTGTGAACTTTGACGGTTTTTGGGCTAATTAGGAGGAATCTGAAGCTCAAATTTTAAGGTAAGAGAGTTAAGACATTTAAAGCAAGTTTATCGAAGGAAATTTTCCAAAATAATGTCTGAAAAAGAGTTATTCGAGTTTAAATTTGAATTTGAAAATTTGGTTAAACAAGTAGGCAGCTGCAACAGTTGAGTAAACAAGTAGCTCACTTGGCCAGGCGGAGGCGCCGATAGATGCGCGCACAAGGGCAAGACTTGGCGTCGGGCATTACGCCAAGCTTGCACGTAAGGCTTGTGTTATGAGGCACAGGCATGTTGTGGTGTGCGAGGTAGCACACGCGGCTGCATTGAGATTGTGTGCATTGACGCATAGGTGAAGCGCGCAATGCATAGGCGTGAAAATGTGGCATAGCGCAAGGGATGAGCGCATGTGATCGTAAAGCCTAACAACTCAACCTAAGGTACCAAAAGGTGGCATGCGTTGGTTAATATGTGTTGAGAAGAGAGATTGGTACCCTAAGTTAGATGTTAAGCTTGTTCTTATAAGCTAGGTTCATTAGGGAGCTAGTGGCATTGACCAAATGTGTTTGCCATTTTCATGAGGGAAACACCATTTTCATGGGGAAAACACCAAGACAGTGAGTGACAAATTCAAGTGTTTTCCAAATGCTTTAATAAACGCATGATTTCCCTTAAGCTAATTTGACACTTGTTTTTATTTCTAGTATAAAAAGAAAGGTTTCCAAGCAAACTAGTTTTAAAAGTTCTCTTTAACGCATGCTTAAGTACAATGATGATTCTATGAAAGCATGAATTATGTAACAACCCAAATTTGTACGCATACAAGAAATTAAATGTCAAATATTAAGCAGGACGAAATTTTATTTAAAGGGGTGG